>NC_056732.1:638686998-638839498 GCF_019279795.1 Protopterus annectens
GCAGGTGCTGGCTGGCAGAGCCATATTAGGACTGCCCTGTGCATGTTAGTAATATTCCTATGTCAGCAAAGCAGACTCCCAAACCTCCCAAACCCTAAGAGCACATACACTGGATAGTCCGTAAACCATTGAGGGAACACAGAGGGAACATACCATTGAACTGTCCCTGATTACCTGGGACGTCCCTGATTACGACTCAGAATCTAACTCTGTCCCACCTAAACCCTCCTAGAACTAGTGGAATACACGTAATGAATAACGAGAACATGTAAGAGTCATAAACAGCATGTACCTCAGACAATGTATATGAATACATATGCTCTGGGTCTGTCAATGTGTCAGGTTAATAGCACCAAAATTCTAAATGTGTCCCTGATGTTGTTATGCAGTGTCCCTGATTCAGTGTTCATTTTTCCCCAATTATATGAGAGGTCTGATAGTAACAGAAAGTGCATATTCCGCTGACTACCTTAGAAAGATGATAGAATAATAGGTTAGGTTTAACACCTGTCCACCTTTGCAAGGGACAGTCCCCTTTGGGCAGTTGTGTCCTGCAAAATAATAGAAAATATGGCAAATGTCCTGAGATTTTAGGACAGAGATTTCCTATATTGTCTGTAGTAGTTGCATACAACAATTATTTTGTATCTGAAACACCTAAATGTTATAAGAAACAGAATAAGCAACTATAATGCTACAAGAATAAGCTTTTATTTAGGCAAAACAGTGAAGTTCTTTCCTTTGTACTGGCTGTGGGTATGTTTTGCCCTGCAAAATCTGACGTTTCTACATAAAAGTCCCACCTTGGGCAATTGAAAAGGTGGGAATCCTATAATAGGTATGCGGTAGCATGACTCAGCTGAAGGATGTGGGTCCCAAAACCCAATTACTTGTCTGTATTGAAGAGTCTTGGTTCCCATGTATCAGTCAGACGGAAGCAGATTGTAAGAGGAACACACAAATAATATGAATAAATCACTAGACAGGCCGCTGATTCCGTACAGTCGAACGGCATGCCGTCACCTAATGGGCAGCCATTCCCAATACTGTAGGCATGTAATCCGATGTAATAAGCATCACTGTGGTCCTCGCTCTCACCCAGAGGTATGAGTGCCAGATGCAAGCACCAATGTCGGTTCATTTGCAAATGTGGAAGTGAGCGGGTGTAAGCCAATTTGGCTACCAGTATGCGAGTATTGCACTAGTAAAGCAATTGAAAGACCAAGCAGCAGGCAACCTTATGTCCGGAAAGCAGGCTTTAACGAAAAGAAAGCCAAAAACCAAAATCTCCTTTAACGCACAAATTTAATATTACAAGAAAAGAGCGTTTTCGCCATGACCCATGTCACAGCTTCATCAGAAGGAACACATTTTAAACAGTTAAGAAGCATCAATTTATATACAAGAAACAGGAAGTGAACTAATAATTGAATTTCCTGCAGCACCTCGGTTTGCTATTAAAAATTAAACATCAAAAAATTCTATCAGTTTATAAGCAGTAAAACCATAAACTAATCATATGTAAAACAACTTGAATTACAAGTAAATAAGATAAGTGTATTTAAAATAAACATAACTTTATCAATTTACTATATAAATTAAACATTCATAACTACATCTCATCGTAACAGAAAGGTCACCTAAAATAACTCTTGAGTTTTAATATACTTGATATGTTGCAGTTTTCATGAATGATGGGAATAAACTTAAATTACCTAGTGTTTTTAACCCACCTATTCAGCCCAACTTGTTACTTTTTGAACAAATGTGTGAGATTGATATCAGACATCTTTTTGCTACCCACAAGATGAATAAAAATATAGTGATTTGGATACGTACAACTACATTGATATTGTGCCACCAAAATTACCTGTAATGTTCGGAATACCGAAGATACATAAAGACAAAAATAACCCCCCTATGAGAGCACTAATTGATGGTAGGTCATCCATGACCTACCCTTGCTCAAAATTAATTGATAACATCTTGTCAAAATATGTAAAAAAAATTTCCACCATTTGTAAAGACTCGTGGTCTTTTTTGCATGACATCAACAGTACAAGTTTTAATGCTCACTTGAACTTTTTGACAATTGATGTTATTGATTTATATACATCTATTCCACACAACGAGGCAGTTGAATGGATCCAATTATTACTTAAGGATCTTAATGCGCCCCATGTTGAGATAGAAGTAGTTACTGAACTTTTAGGTATAGTTCTTTCTACCAACTTTTTTACATTTGACCAGCAGTTCTACTTACAAAAGTGCAGAATAGCCATGGGCTCGCCCTGTGGGGCGAGTGTGGCGAATTTATTTGTAGCCTTTTGGGAAAAGCATTTTTTAATGTCCAATCAGAATCTGGTGCAGAACGTTAAGTACTACACTAGATTCTTGGATGACATATTCATCCTGTTTAATGGCAGTGAAGAAGAGGCTAAAACTTTTGTTGATTCACTAAATACTACTACAGAATTTTTGAGATTCACACATAATTTTTCAACTGTCGAAGTCGACTACCTGGATGTTAGATTGGCAAAGGATCTTAATAAAGGTGTTTACTTTTCTAGGATCTTTAGAAAGCCAACTTACTGCAACTCCTTCCTGCACTATACTAGCTCCCATCCACCTAAACAAAAAAAGTCCATAGTTAAGGGGCAGCTCGTTCGTGCAGGAAGGATGTGCAGTACATTAGAAGACTTCAGACTTGAATGCCAGTTTTTAAAGGACCTTTTTATAAACCGAGGCTATCCTTCATTGTTGGTCAATGACCTCATTGATGAAGTTGATTCTAAATGAATTAGAGGTATTTATAAACCCTTGCTTGACCAATATAACCCTGTTTGGGTTTTGATGAACAACGGAATTGCTACCCAAGACGACTGTTCTGCCCGTTTAGAACAAGGAAGGAATTTTCCTTTGAGTTTTATTACTCAATACAGTTTAAACTCAACGGATACTTGGGCTATTATTTTAAAAAACTGGCCCTTAGTAATTAACTCCTCAAATTTAATTGATAAGTTAGGAGTTCGTCCTTTTGTCATTTATAGAAGAGGCAGCAATCTTAAGGAGTTACTACAACATAACACTAATTCTATTGATTTTACTAGACTTAGGGGTTCATTTAAATGTGGTTGTTGCAACATGTGTAAATTTATGAGAACAGGTAACTCGTTTACTGTAAGGAAGAAAAAGTTTTTCATTCACCATAAGATTACTTGTGAATCAAAATCGGTTGTTTACATTGCTCTATGCAATTGTTGTCCATCCTTTTACATAGGGAAGACTAACCGTAAACTTAAAGAGAGAGTTTACCAACACACATACGCAATAAAAAAAACACTTTTAGAAAATGCTTTGGCTAAACATGTAAACACCAACCCAGGTCACAATTTTAGTTTTATGGGTATTGATCAGGTTGTTCCAACGATTCGAGGTGGTCCATTTTCAATTATTCTTGAAAATGTAGAATTAATATGGCAGTTAAACTTGGACGCATTCAGACCACCCGGTCTGAATGAAAACTGCAACATATCAAGTATATTAAAACTCAAGAGTTATTTTAGGTGACCTTTCTGTTACGATGAGATGTAGTTATGAATGTTTAATTTATATAGTAAATTGATAAAGTTATGTTTATTTTAAATACACTTATCTTATTTACTTGTAATTCAAGTTGTTTTACATATGATTAGTTTATGGTTTTACTGCTTATAAACTGATAGAATTTTTTGATGTTCAATTTTATTAGCAAACTGAGGTGTTGCAGGAAATGTAATTATTAGTTCACTTCCTGTCTCTTGTATATAAATTGATGCTTCTTAACTGTTTTTAAATGTGTTCCTTCTGATGAAGCTGTGACATGGGTCACGGCGAAAACGCTCTTTTCTTGTAACATTAAATTTGTGCGTTAAAGGAGATTTTGGTTTTTGGCTTTCTTTTCGTTAAAGCCTGCTTTCCGGACATAAGGTTGCCTGCTGCTTGGTCTTTCAACAGTTTATCCGTTTTTTTGCACTAGTAAAGCAAAGTAGAGGCTAACCGAGTGTAAGAAGCTGTAACCAGAGGTTAGCATTGCTTAACACCGTGCAAACCCATGCACACCCTCTGACAACTGCTTTAATGTGCCTTACTCCCTCCATATCCAATGACCTTGTTCTGCCCTGCAGTCAAATAAACAGCCTCTGCAAGACTCGGAACCAAGACCCTGCACACACAGCTAATGTGATTTACCAATACACCATGGCAGATATACAGACAACGGACAGTACCACAAACATATCATACAGCGCAGTCATTCAACTGTATAGGAATGTACCCCATCATGTAGATGTATATGTGAGTGTTTATGTCCAGCATATAGGTACATATATATATATATATATATATATATATATATATATATATATATAAAGAGAGAGAGATCAGGAACATACCATGTGGCAACAAAACATTACAAATGAATGAAATGGGAAACACCAGCGATGCCTGTACTATATAGTGGTGTTGTTCTATGTAATTTCAAGACTCCCACAGACAGACATGTGTCATTCATACACGCAAACAGTTGTACATTGGCCGTATACATCACTCTGTGCATGTAATGTACATTAACACAACAGTACCTGTCCAATCATTATGTGTGAACAGTACTCTTGCAAGGTGCTGTGTGCAACATCATTATCATGATAAAGGTAAATGGGGTAACCATAGAGGGACCGGTAGTGTTGTGTGTACAATGGGGTCATCCTCATCACGTGTACCTGGACCATTTAGGAGTGATGTGCATACCAGGATCGTGTGCCTGAGGGACAGGGGTGAGGATAACAGGAGTATGTTGTGATGCATATTACATGGGTTACATGTGTCCAGTGGGCACGTGTGTGAAATGGATAGCTATGTATAGGGCAGATGTTGTCCTTGGAGCCAATTGGCCTTAAGTTTCCGTAGGGTGAGGGTCAGATGTGGGGTAAGGAGAGTAGGTATGGCCGTGGAGGATAGGTTGGGTAGGATCACAGACATGACAGCATACAGGGTTGGTATATGACACATGGGGGGGATACACCTCGGATGGGGATGGGTGTTTAGCAGTCACACGTCTATGGGAACAGTGGGACAGAGGTCCCCAGCCATGAGGAGCCGCCACTGCACCTAAACAGCTGCAAAGGAGGCAGTGCTGGGGGCTGTCCAGGAGGGGCAGCATCACCCTGTAAATGTGACACTCCACCCTTGAGCTTGCATATCTGGCTTCAGAACCCCTTAGTGAGCCCCCAACCCAACAGGACCGGGACCGCACTACAGCAGACATGTACCTGTCTGGTCCTGCTCCCAGGAGGGACATGCCTCATCCTCAGTGGTGGTACCACCAGAAGGTGGTGCAGAGCCAACAGAGGTTGATGTCCATGGCTGGGCCCCAGATATGCTGGTGCCCGGTGCCATGGTCAGCTGAAGGGGGACAGGAGATTCTGCCGGGACCTCCCAACCCATACAGCCTATGGTGTTGCAGTTTAAACCCACATATTTCTTAGTGATGGACAACAGCATACAGGATTACTTACAACAGTATGCATAGATATCAACCCAACACAACAAATGGTATACATTTGCAGAGGGAGCACAACACATGCATATATACTGCATGACATCTGTACAATGTGTAGTAGATGTGTGACCGCAGCTATGAACAGTTGCCCATTATTGGCTTGTCACTGGGAACCCCAGACAGTGTCTGTCATACCACTGTTTTATGTGACATATGTCCAGTCAGGGATGCGATGGCAGTAACACATCCCTATCATCATGTACTGTCTGCAATCCTCACACTATGCTCCTGCTCTGCACATATGTGTGCTCAGTGTGTAACACAGGAAAAAAATTTTTCCACACACTGACCAGTTTACAGATGGCCCTACAGATGGGGGTCCCTCATGAACAGAGTACTGTCATGTCTGTATTAAAACATACAAAATAGCCATTGCCACACACAACATGTTAAACAGGCAGTAGTCTCAATGCAGCATAGCTACACTTACATGCTGTAGTCATGTGTGGCAAATCACCCTCCTGTCTTTAGGCTATTCCACACTGTGTATGATGTTTGAGGTACATCCAGATATCATCTGTGATTCCATTTCAGAATACCACATCCAGGTACCACTCACCACCACTGTCATAGCCAAATACCAACATGTTTTTCCTAGATAGTGTACTGTGTTTATCATGCAAATGGCTATGGGAACACCATCACAGCTGTTCCACATGCAATCAGCTAGGGGAGGACTGCAATAGGTGCAGAGGCCATCACCTGATCATGTCCATCACTTACAATACATATGCTGCTGCTGAGCAGGTGTACACCTCCACATCCACCAGAGAGTGTGTGGGTGGGACAGGCAAAGTACACCAGAGAAGGGCTTGGAGACTTAACCCTAAGCATCATCTGCCACACGCATAACAGTATAGGGGTCAAACCCCTGACTGACTAGTCATTACTATTACATGTGCATGAAGTTACTACATGTGCCACAATGCTGACATGTTACTGTGCTGTAAGAACATATATGTGTGTAGGTGAGAGACATCTGCAACAGAGATATAGTAGACATACATTAGGTGTGGCACACATGGCTGTCCATGTGAATGGATGCCATTGTCTCCACAACCACAGTCTCTAATGGACTTGCATTGACACTCTTTGCCAGGGCCACAAATACACAACCTAACTACTTAGTTTGCCACACTGCAGTAATGCACAGGACTACATGCACCACAGGGGATATCTGGAGGTTTTATGGGCTAGGGCATGTGAAAGTGTTTGACATCTGATTGGGAGCATCATAACCCACATGCAGACACAAGGTGCCAGTACTGACATGTATGTATGTATGCATTGCTTCATGGGTGTGTAGTGGTTGACTGTGCAAGATGGCTGTACAAGGCTAGGTGATGGGGTAATCCTTGGCATCATGTCACCTGACAATGGTGTGCAGGTCATTGCAGGGGTGTAGTGTCTGCAATGTCTCACACAGATGGGTACTGCATGATCTGCCCTGACATCCTGGTTACCAATATGTATGGCCATAGCTTTGCAATGTATGCCATGTCTGTGTTTGATAGTCCTTCACATGGACATTGCCTGGGATGTGCATGTCCCACAATACTGTACAGTGACATGTATAGTGTACCTGGTTTGGCAGGCACATGTTGTGTACACAGACTGTTATCCCCCGATATGCCAATGCTGGCCTGGTGTGGTGAAACCTGCTTATAGTGAGCAGGTCGACCCTGCACCTGCATTGATAGTATGGTACAGGTATTCCCTGGTGTCAGTGGCATTGGTCCATACAGGGCACAAGTGTACGGCATTGTATGGCCTCTGTAGATCACATTTGAAGGCACCACATATGTTGCAGGCATCCAGTGGGGAACATAGTGAAGGCAGTATGTCCACAAATATGTGCCTATTGTACCGCTGTTCAGGGTGCCATGTCCTCTGCAGCCCACTGCATTCGCACCATGCTTACTATCTGTCATCAATGTGTATGGTACTAGCAACATAGTGGGATATCCTAGGCAAGTGTGTTTGTGTATGGCACATGGGTGCAAGATATATACTGGGTACTAGTAGGGTTGCATACTTTGTTCACCAGGCCTTTTGCCAGATGTAGGGGTATGGCTTGCCAACAAAGTCCCATGGCTGACTTACAGCTGTACTCCTCGTGAGGTGGCCAATGTGTCATAAGACAGACACCATATGGGAAAACTACAAAATCCGCTCCCCAACATGTCCATTGGTTAGACGCTCACAGCCACCTCTACAGGCTCTGATAGCCAAAGACACACACTTGCCATGTCCTGTATACGAACCCCTACCTACCGTATCACATTGCAGCAATACGCTTTTAGGGCACGCACTACGGCGAATACTGGGTTACAGCACACCAACAGGTGTATTCCTAGGTGGGTGACTAAAGCAGGATTGACAAAGGTGGTCATGTGATTTGTACAGAGAGTGCATACTCTACAAAGCACTGTACTTGTCTCATGCAGGTAGACACACACACACACACACACACACACACACACACACACACACACACACACACACACACACACACACAATTGGCAAGTCTGGGATTAGAACACCAACCTAACTACTTTATCACCCTACAGCATTACGCAGTTACAGAACACACTACCAAGATTACTGGGTCACAGCATTCCCAGAGGTGTATTTCTAGGTGGGTGACATCATCAGCCTTGCCAAAGGTGGTTATAGGAATTGTATGGAGTGTGAGCAGTCTAAAAGCATTATACAGTCCTCAGGCAGAAAGAGACAAACACACACAAACACACATACACACACTCATTTGGCAAGTCTGGGATTAGAACACTGACCTAACTACTTTATCACACTACAGCATTACTCAGTTACAGGACGCGCTACCGAGATTACTGGGTCACAGCACTCCCAGAGGTGTATTTCTAGGTGGGTGACATCATCAGCCTTGCCAAAGGTGGGTATAGGAATTGTATGGAGTGTGAGCAGTCTAAAAGCATTACTCTATCCTCAGGCAGATGGAGACACACACACACACACACACACACACACACACACACACACACACACACACCCACACACACACACACATATACACACCAGTGGTGGGAACAGAACACCTGCCTATCTACAGATCACTATTACAATACTACATAGTTACGAGTCGCGCCACACAGACTGCACATTTCAAGGCTGTCATTATGACCTTCTAGGAATGTGGACATCAACAGAGATGTTGGCAGTTAAGATGTACATACGTGTGAACCTGTGCATTTGAAGTAGTAATTCATCCTGACCTGGAGTATGCACATCTGTGGAATGGATGACTACTATCACTATAGAGGGTTTCAATGGCCATGCCCATACACATAGAGGCACATAACTGACACAAGGTGTCACTGGGCATGCTCACACACTTAGTAGCACAGGGCTGTTTGGAATGCACTATGTGTCCATCTACACAAGGTTATACTGGGCATGCTCATACACTTAGTAGCACAGGGCTGTCTGGGATGCACTCTGATTCTAAACATGGAAGGCCACAGTGGCCATGCTATTACAGTTAGATGTAAAGAACACATTGTAATGGACTCCAGTGTAATTGTTTGCAGGAACGCTGCATTACATATATCTGACACTGGTGTTATACACAATGTCTGCTGCTGTCCATCACCTTAGATGTACCATTCTAAACTAAGCACAATACTACCACTCGCAGTGATGTCTTGCTAGGAGTGGCAACTTCTCGACCAACACAATGAGCCAATGTCCTGCTGTAATTATGAGGTTGTCCAGTGTTTGTCATTCTGGGATGACATGACTGAAAGTAGACAAGCCTTTGTCACATATCACATGCGTCCATGATTCAAGGGAGTGGGGATAATACCTAGGTTGCATTCGCCCATATAGTGCCATTCCAAGGCAAATGTCCTAAACACAGGATATCACCTTGACACCTAGAGGACAACTGCATCGTATGCTTATGCTAACCAGTGCTAGATGTGCAACGTCCGTAATCACAGCTGCTCACTGTAGATCCAACAATGAGGAATACTGACATATGTGCAGTGAGGAACACCTGGCTGAAGGCTCTGTAGTGCTCAACAGCACTACCACCATATACCTCAGAACCAGACATGTGGGTCATAACACATGTACGGACCATTCCAGGTGGTGGTGTCCCCACATACATAAAGGCCACTCACATGTACTGACCAGTACTCCCACAAAAGGCATCACAGGTGAGTCAGGTGCAGGACACAGTGTCAAAAGCTGCATTCTAGGATGTAACCCTCAGACACCACTATGCCCTCACACTACCAACACACATCCATACATGTGGTAGGACATATAATAGTACACCACCATGTGACCCTTGACCAGTGGACTGTACCAAATTCTACATCAACTGTGCAGAGTACCCATGCAATGCAATGATACCACCATCTGTAACCAGGTCAGCTGTACACATACCAGGGGCCTTCGGTTATTTACAGCATTTACAGATGACTGTTGCTGTACACCAGTAAACACTCTCATGTTTGGATATGACATACTTGTACCTGCCCTGGATATGTACATGCCACACACATACAACATATATGTAAATAGCATAGCTGTTGTTGTCCTTTGTGCAGACAGGTGGCTACAGCCATTACACACATGCACATGGAATGTAGGTCCATGGCTGCTGAATGCTAACAATACATAAGGTGTGATATCAATGTTGACAGAGGTAACATTCCCTCTGTACTGGTCACCCATTACACCTATCATATCATACAACAGTCCATGTGTCATGTATGTCATTACACATGTCCACCAATTGCAATGCCTACAAACATGTCCAAATGACAGGACTGTAGGACCTACACACATGTACATGTAGTGGTGTGCGTTCAGATACCATGTGTGTGCAGTTGCTGATGTATGCAGGTGACGTGTGTCTTAGTACATCACGCAGTTGCAATGCAGCCTCAACATTGCCAACTGTATATGGAGATATGCTGAAATTGCGGAAAGATCTACCTCAGGTATGGACAGATGTGTGGACATAACTAAGTGGTGGGGCATCTTTGCAGATGGATGTTTGCTGAGGACAGCTCACAGGTGTGTCACAAGCGGTCCTACAATAACCTGTGCAACCGCTGAGCTATGGTTTTGTTAATTGAAGGGGAACACATACAACATAGACAGCGGTCAGGGTGATACTGAAGGTAAATCACTTGAAACCTGTAACAGTTAAGACCTCCTGTGTGCATATATCAGCACAGTTGCCAAAGGAAGTGTCAGTACACTTTGTAACACGTGCACTACTGCTGTAAGTCTGTCATACATATCATGAGATAGGCAGGTGTTTGATTTACAGTACTGGCATGCGTGGTTGCATATCTCTCCATATATGTCACGTATGGTGGGGAATACATCTCAGTTGTTACTCACTCTCCTGTACACTGTTATAGACATCTGTACAGACTGCAATGTAGAAAGCAGGACAGAGGCAGGGATGTGTATCTCACACATGTGAGGTATCTGTATGTGTGTGACATAGCTGTATTCAATAGTGAATGCCACAGTGTGTGTGTGTGTGTTTGTGTGTGTGTGTGTGTGTGTGTGTGTGTGTGTGTGTGTGTGTGTGTGTGTGTGTGTGTGTGTGTGTGTGTGTGTGTGTGTGTGTGTGGCTGTCTGGTCCCTGGAGTGAGGATGTATGTTAGTGAACTGATAAGACCCCTCACCCCATCCAGGCAATGCAATCTACTATCCATGCTGATGCCCCCGATCTTAGGCCATACTGACTACCTGTACGTGTAATCTCTGTGGCGCGTCATGTAGGTGCACAGTACTGTAATGATGATTTGCACATAGGCAGGGGTCCTCAACTCAACACTAGCAACTGTGTGTGTGAGTGTGTGTTACTGTGTCGGTAAATCCATGAGTGTGTGGGTGTGTTACTGTGTCTCTGAATACATGTGTTTGAATACCTGTGTGGTGGGTGCAGTTGTGTGTTTGCATCTTGTCATGAGAGCGTGTATTACTGCTTCCCAATGAGGCATCACACTTTCCACTGGCCTCTACCTGTGTCATCAGCTAAACCCTTCTCTTATCTCACCACTCCATGTAACTTTACCTGTGATGTTGCCCAGTATGGATGTCACATCTGTAGCTTAATACACAGCTATCATGCTCTTGGATCAGTAGAAGTGTTTGGAACATGGGACATTCTAACTGTGATGTGGAAGCTACAAGATGCATGCTGGTATTTCCATACATACCTGTGAGTAGTCCACATTTACATATGGGACACTAACTGCAAACACTGACATCCACAGGCACATGCAATTAGACCTGAAGGAGGAAAGCAGAACATCATGACCAACATGCAACTACTGTTGTTATACAAGACACATACTGTTATCAGTATGAAATGCATTGTAAACCTGTACTAGATGGTATGTCTGCTGCCTGTCAACAGTACACAACAATTGTAATCTATGCTTATCTTTCTAGTCTGTTTACCCTGTGCATATGCACAGGGTGATAATGTTTGCCAGAGGACTAGGCTGCACCATTGGATGACATCATGTGTTTGGGTTAGGGCCTTTGATCTAATTGGGCATGTGTGGATGTTATGCATGTGTGTGTTGCGGTGCCCTACATATGTTTCCGGTGTGTGCGTGGTATGTATGCACACAGTTCTGGCATGTGTCTGGTGTATACAGGGGTATTATTGACAGCTGCAGACTGTACGGGCCAGGTTTTACAGTTCACGGTGTCTGGCCATGGCCACATGACCTGTGCCTGTCAGGAGTTGCACGGGCACTACCAGGCAGAGGTGCAGATTGAGTACTGTCTGATGACACATGTCCACTGGAACCGTGTCCCTGTTGGGACTGTCCAGGGCCACGTGCACTTGACCTGCTTTGTCATGGTGTGGACAGCACAGCACCAGCTGCAATGCTGCTGCTACTGCCATTATGGGAGCTGGCATGTGAGGTAGCTCATTCACGTAAACTTGAAACAGGTGATATAGCAGGCCTACGTCCATGTGCCCGATGCCTCACTCCTATCAGATGTTCCAACACAGACAGCTCACGCTCGCAGATTGTCATGCCATGGTCAAGGACTCCAACCATGTCACCTAATCGTCTATCCAAAGCTTCAGCAATCTGCTGTTGAGCATTTACCATTGCCTGGATGTTCTCTGTTGTGCCATTCAGCACGTGCTTGTGCCTCCATTACAGTCTGAAAAATGCATCTGGTGACACCAGCTGCTGTGCTCTGTCTTGCAGGGGCATGTTGGCCAAACGTCCTCCTACGAGCAGCACTGGCCACATGCCTTTGTGGGGCATCACCAGTCAGTTGGCTGACACCATGGTGTGCAGGCACACCTTCCATAGCCCCCACACTTTCCTTTTCCAAGCTACCACATGCCAACTGTTCTTCTTCTATGGCCACTGGTGATGGAGTATGTGTAGGCATGAGAACTGTGTGCGGGGATGAGGGGGGTATAGGTGGAATGGCAACCAATGGCACAGATTCAGCCCCTGACAACCCTGCCTGTTCCTCAATCATACGTTCATCATCACTGCTAGAGTCTGTGGGGACACTAACATCAGATGGACCGCAGGAGGGGAATGCACCTACATCACTTGTGAGGGGCAGACAAGAACTGTACATTACAATCTATACAACAGGCACACACACATAGACACACACAGACACACGTTATGGCACCCAACATGCATATGATATGACAGAAGGCATGCAACAAGCATGTGATACGGCAGACGGCATGCAGCTCAGACAATAATAGTGGTAGTTATCATACATCCCTGGGTTGCACACAACAGCATGCATGTGTCATAGCAGAATTACACAATCATAGTAGTAGTAGTTAGCGTACATCCCTGTGTTACACCATGTAGACCAGCACAGGTTAATAATACACCTACCTGATGTGTGGCATATGACCTTGACAATCACATTGGTATGACATGTGATCTGCTGATGTGTGTAATGACATGCATACATGTTTAAAACAATGGTGTCCTGTCAAATATACAGTGGGGTAATGGTGTCCCAATGCAGTGTTGTCTGTCCACCCTACAGATATACTGCACATTTACATGATGTGCATGGCCATTGCAGGGAATCCTGAGGCGTCTATATTGCTATACAGTGTGAGTTACAGACACAGTTCATAGCCTGTGTTCAGATACAATACTGTGGAATGTGACCCACGTCACTGAGGTATATACACACTAAACCATGATGTGGAATGTGTGACACAGGTCACTGAAGGGTATACGGATGACACCCCTGCACATCTGCAACCATATTGCTGCTGCCTGGCAACTATGGCCAGACATGGCAAACTCGTCCATACACCATGTCCCACATGACATCTGTGTACCACACACATACACACACACACACACACACACACACACACACACACACACACACACACACACACACACACACACACACACACACACACACACACACACACACGAGGAGCAAGGATGACATTGATGTCCGACACCAGCAAGGGGAATGTACTGTATCTGTGGGCTGATGTGGTTGTCTGTGTATGTATGTGGATACTGTATAGGTGACTGCTGTCATGTCGTGACATACTGAAGATGTTCAACACATCTTATGTGGTGGATTGATGTCACTCCTACACAAGGTGTGCACAGGCCTGTAGGATGTCTAGTGTTCCACATCTGCAATATAACCATTACACAAAGGCCATAGTTGGACCATGTGGAGCCAATGTATGACAGGGTGTACACACAAGCACATCACATCTACTGTTTGTGTTGCTTCATGTTTATGGCCATACTCCATGGCCATGTGTGTACATGCATTGGCCAAATGGTTGTGACGGGCATCTATTTCACATGTCTGTGTTGTCCCATATGACATACACCCATAGATGTCATATGCTCCACTGACAACAGGATTATGCAGACAAAGGGTGGTGTGTTTGGTATGTGGGATATGTTTTTCAGGATAGTTAGGCAGTGTTGCAGCCAGCCCACTAGATGTCATGGACATGTCAGATAGCACATCACATTGTGTGACATTCATAGCAGGGGTATGATCCACACCGGTGAATCCTGTGGGCTGGCCATACTCCAGCTCACTGTGTAGTACTGTTTGTATTCTCCACATGTATAGTTCTTATCTGTAGTACATGTCCCTACAGTAAACAGCACCTCCCCCATTGTATGCACAGTTGTCCACACATCTGGCAATGACTGTGAGGTTTCATGTCGGTGTTTCACATAGCTTGCAAGTGTTGCACATGGGTAGCCATTGTGATGCATTGCAGGTCTGACCTGTATATTGTGACAGGACCATACATTATGTGTACATGTGGTAAATGGCCACATGGCAGATAGATCTGTGCATTAACATGCCTGATAAATAATAACAGTCTCACCTGCAATGGGCTGCTGTCACAGCAGAACACCAGGGGTACATATATAGGAGTAACAGAGCAGTATGATCATTATCCACGCCTGTATGATAGCTACAGGGTGCAATGTGCATGTTAGCACATACGCCAGTACAATAGACTATACTATGGAGTATGCACATGTGTGTATACACAGAGTAGCATACTATAGTATGCAGCATGTGTGTATACATGCCTTGCATATGATGTTACATTACATATTGTACAGTGACACATGTAACTATATGGAATATAGTTGTTATAGGTGCAGTAGTGACTTACCAGGCAACTCCAGGCTCAGTGGTTGAGAGACACCCACTTCCATGATATCGGCTAAGGCTTGTGGATGTTGTTCTCAGGTATCCCCAGGTTGGCAGTAGCTCCTTGGTACGTGTGAGTGGGGGCTGGGTTGGTGGCCTACCAGCTGTTGCACCTTGTTCGCTGGTGATTGCATTTGCATGCTGTTTTGCCTGTCTAATAAGGTCTGTACAGTGTCTGCGCACCTGCTGGTATGTGCAGTTGTGGCCACCCACATCATTAACCCTCCTGCGAAGTTCCGGCCACAGGGTATCCCGCTGCTGTGCATCCTGTGGCACATGGCTGAACAGGACATCATGATTGTCATGTAGGTATGGGATGAGGGCCTCATCCTCCAAGCAGGTATAAGGTGGTAGCCTTGCACGCAGCATACCTGGAAGACATAATGATGGAGACAGGTCACAGTAACTCACAGAGACGTAGAGAGCTACAGCTGAACATACATGTGTATCACATTTATTATGATTAAATAGTTGTCTTTGCAAATCTACATGACACTGACATGTTTGTGTCAAACACATTTGACACTCAATGGTGATTGGATATTATCACCATATATTTGTGTGTGTGTGTGTGTGTGTGTGTGTGTGTCACCTGATTACATTGCTCATACTCCATGTGGATGCTGTATTGATGTGGACATGTCTGTTTGCCTGTACTGGTGTTCTTACCTATCAGCACATGGCTGGATGTGCCCACATTAATGCAGTCGACCTTGATGCTGTGTATATGTCACATATAAAGACATACACTGCCTTAATGGACATGACCTGTGACCCTGCAGACTTGCTAATGGAAGGTTTTACATGTATGTGTTTTGACATATATATCTACATGGCACTGTACAGCAGTTTAACATCCTGCCATGTATCACCTGTGTTGCACATTTGATACACATGGGATACTGGCTAGACAGATGGTATTTGCAGGGATGTATATCAACTATAGCATGTATGGTCAAAGTCAACTAGTAGGCTATATGCCCTGGGCCATGTATGAAACTAGGATGAAAGGTTACTTAGCTGTAGCCTACAGGCAGGTTTCTGGGGCCAGGTGAAGCAGTGCCACATAACTGATCCACAGGGTTAATGATACATTTACCATGCAGTCATCGCACCATGTCTGAAAGGGGGACAATGTGCAGCTTTGCTAGACAGGAATGCATAGTATGGCAGGAGTATGTAAAGTGTATAAGACAAGGATCTGTCCAGCATGTGGTGATCCATGTACTAGGAAGGTGGATGTCCATGAAGTATGTGTTTGAGATCAGGATGCATATGTGTAGCATGTCCAACATCACTGGGTTGGACATGGCTTTATTCAGGGTAGGCATCATGCTACATAGTGGAGATGGGGATTGGGAAGGCTCATGTAGGCCATCTGAACATGGTCAGTACCCCTTAAAGGAAATATGTGATCTGATATGGGTCACTTGAGTGTTGAGTATGGCTGGACAATGATCTCTATACTCATGGATGGCACCCTGTCATGATTAGGGTTGCCACATACGACTACCTGACAGGTGTGGTGACGTAACTATCACAGGAAAAAAAACTGCCCAGCTACATCCCTTACACACAGTGTCCATTATGTTGACTGCTGCCTAGGGGGTAGTTCATAGGTACAGGGTTATTAATCTAGGGGTGACAATGCAATATGTAGCTCTCAGATTGCGGCCTTATGTCACACACCTCACCCACAAAGCCCCTTCTGTATGTTGTCCACAACACTCTGAGTCAGCTATTGCTCCTAGGTCATAGTCATTCGCAAACTTCAATAGGCAGATGCCTTCTGTTAGTCTGTGTGGTATTGACTACAATGAGGGGGAGTACAATGAATTAACCCTGTCTTACTGTAGCTGGCACTGGTGTGATGTGCATGTATTATTCAGACACCTTCTGTAGTGTTGGTTCTGCCGGCAGTCCCATTGCAAAACACTCCTGTGATATAGGAATGTACATCTAGTATACTGAGTGTAGGTGGAACACAGCATGAGTGATGATGTCCTATGACCTGGCAAGGTTATGATATGCAGTGTGAAGTCAATCTTACTGTCATCTACATCTGTACTGCTTACATCAAATAAGTTGATCAAGGTTCATGGCCTTTCAGACTAGACTCAGCAGGGTAGGAGTGCAGTACCTCACATTATCAGTGGTGTCTCCCCCTTTGTGGGTTGTGATAACTGTCGGTGTGTACCATTCAGTGTGTACACAGCCTGACATGAAGCTATGTTTTACATGATGTGTATGTGGAGAGCAACTTGTTTTGCGATATGTGTATGATAGAACCTGGGATGTGGACAGGTCCCATGCAGCCTGTCTGGAGCTTGTGCCTGCATAGTTGTGGTTACAGGGGCTCTGTAGTGTACATGGATATATGATTGTGTACCTGTTGGGGGGGGTCAGTGTGCTTATGTTATCCAAGACCCTTTCTGGATTGCTTATTCATGCTCAACACTTGTTCAGAACTTGTAAGCACTACGTAAGCTACTAATTACTATAGTACTCACTCTTCCTCATTACCTAGAGGTAAACAGTTTTTGTATGTACTTTTCTCACTTGCTTAGAGTAAAGCAGCTTTTGTACTCTCTTTCCTCACTTATCTAGGGGAAAATAGTTTCATATTCAGGCATATCCAAGGGTCAGCTCCCAGTGTTCTCTCCTATCTATCTGATGAATCTGGACATCTTGAGGTAATGTAGAAATTGCCTCGTACACAGACAACCCTCTCCGCCTACCACCCAACACTACAATCTGTGAGAGATGCACTTATCTAGCCAAACTGGAGGTAAAGCTCTCTCCAACCAAGACTGAACTTGACAGTCATGTGGAGAAGGTAAGCATTTGCACCACACCACACTCATCATATAGTCTCACTAAATCTACACCACCATAATCCACACATAGTAACACAAAAACATTAGCAGAGGCTCTCAATAATAATCTGTCTAAGCAACAGAGACCTCCAAAGTGGAAACGCAAGCAGCCTCCATCCCCCAACACAACCCCAATGGCACATAGCCCACAGACTCAGTGTGCCACTCAACCACAGCCAACAAGGCAAAACAACGTACCCAACACACTAGTCATAGGGGACTCTATAGTCAGGCACACTGATGTCCCACTCACCAGGCTAAACAAGGAGAATGTTACTATCAGCTGCCTGTCAGGTACCAGGATTCGCCACATAACCCACGCACTCAGGTCACTCCACAACAAGTACAAATATGACTCTGTCATTGTCCATGTTGGTGTGAATGACCTGAGACCTAGTTCCCTGGACTACATGAAAGGAGTCATGGAAGAGCAATCCGATCTTGTAACCAAGGCAGGTATGACCCTAGGCCTGAGTAGCATTCTGCCATTGCCCAGAATGATACTGCAGTACGAGGATAAAATGATTGACTTCAACAATTGGCTAAGCTTCTGGTGTCATTCTAAGGGGATCCAGTATCTGTCTGCTTGCGATGACATGGGTGGCAGACCACGATGCTTTGCCACAGATGACCTGCACCTGTTACACCTGGGATTCCGGATACTGGCTAAGGCTCTTGCTGCCCCTATAGTGCCTTCTTTAGGCAAGGTTCAAATAACATATTCACCACCATAACAGGAACAGGCAAGCACAAACTGAGGGTAATGCTACTGAAAGCTGGAAGTCTAAATCTCAAAATGCACTCACTCGAGGCACTCCTTGTAATGGAGAACATCGATATCTGTGCAGTGACTGAGACCTGGTTCAAGGCTCCAGAGAGCACCCCTACAGTACCAGACTATAACTCGTACCACACTTTTCGGCCATGTAACCTGGACCGAAACACCCAAGGCGGAGGTGTGTCCATATTCATTAAGGATATCCACCCCTCCAGGCTAGTTGCTTATCACAATGCATCTGAGGTTATCCAAGTGCAACTACCTCTGGGTTAAACTGCAATCCAAACTGTAGCTTGCTACAGATCCCCCATCATGCCCCAAGATTCCCACTCCTCTTTTCTTGATGTACTGGAAATTATTAGGGTTCAGCCAAACACCCTACTAATAGGTGACTTCAACTACCCCACCATTAACTGGGAAAACTACTCGTGTACCAACTCATTAGCTCAATGCTTTCTGGAATTCATAAACTCCAATGCCCAGGATCAAGTTATCCACACCCCCACCAGGGACAACAATATCCTAGACCTAGGCATTATCAACATGAGTGACTGGTGTTCCACATCTGAAGTCAACTCCTCGTTGGTCCGATCCAACCATAAGCTAAACACCCTTGATATCCACATCCCGCCCCCACCCCCCATTAAGGAAACCACAGTATAATATTTCTACAAAGCCAACTTCATGCTTTTTAAGACAGAAGTGGTGAACTTCATGACACTCATGCAGATGGACAATACAGTTACAACTGCTGAATCCTACACAAATACATTCTATAAGCACTTACACGAGTGCATGGATCGTGCTATCCCAAACAGAACCAAGATGCTATCCTCCAAAATAAGGAAGCCAATCTGGTGGTCCCCTGCCATAAACAAACTGTACAACAGAAGGAAGAAACTGTTGCAAAAGAGAGTACAATCCCATGAGTGGTGGAGCTCCCTGGTCAGCCTCATTAAGAAGCTGAGATCCTTTATAAGATCCTCCAAAGCTAGCTACAGAAACAAAACCACCACTAATTCCAAGGACTACCACAAAGCATTCTATAGCTATGTCAAATATCTCAATGGCAACACCCAGATCTGCTCTGTTACAGCACAAAGGCGTGAACATTACAGAACCAACTTGTATCGCCACCATCCTGGCAGATAGGTTCAGTGCTACCTTTCCCCCCTCTCACCCCCTAAATAGCCCATATCTATACAGGAAGAATGCAGAGTCCCTGTAATCATAACTATGCAGGTAAAAGCTGTGCACTCTAAAGCCAATATCACAGCATCCGTGGGACCGGACAACATTCCAGGCTGCATTTTACACAAACTTCAAAATGAACTGGCTCCCCACTTACGCACCATGTTCAATAATAGCCTTGCATCAGGCTTTGTGCCCCCTGAATGGCACACAGCAACAGTTATCCCACTCCACAAAGGTGATGCCACAATGGAGCATGGGACCTATTGCCCTATAAGCCTGACTAGCCTGGTCTTCAAGGCTATGGAGCACATCATCATGGATCTCATTCACAGAGACACTGGGTACATCCAGTCCTTTGACCCCACCTAGTTTGGCTTTGTTAAGGGCAGACCGTGCCTCCTAAACCTGGTGGACTTCTTTGAGACAGTTACCAAGGCATTAGATGAGGGTAAGGAGGTCCACACAGCCTACCTTGATCTCTCAAAGGCTTTCATCTCCATTCCCCATTCTGGTACTATCGACATACCCATCCACCTGAACATTAACCCCTACATCATGAGATGGTTTGCAAAGTGGCTCACGGACAAAACCCACACAGTGAGAGTTTCATACCCTAGGTCCAACTGTAAACCAGTTACAAGTGGCATCCCCCAGGGCTCAGTCCTAGGACCCCTCATGTTTGGTATATACTTCTTTGAGGTACAGGCAAGCAGAGGAGGACTTTGGCTGAAAAGGTTTGCAGACAACTGCAAACTAGGGGCCATAATTGGTTCCCCAGCTGATACAGACAGAGTCGCACTGAGATGGATACCTGGTGTCAATATCATGGCCTCAATCTGAATGCCAAAAAGTGCATAGTCATCCCTTTTGGATAAAACTAATTACCCACGGACTACCACATAGGTGATAGTCCCCTACATTCAGAAAAGGTAATAAGGGATCTGGGAACCAAAGTAGATAGCAATCTCTCCTTGGATAACCATAATGCCAAGGTGGTTAGAATATCCTTCTACATGGCCCCCTAATCTCAAATGGGTTCACATCCAGAACAAAGGAGGTCATTGTGCCTCTCTACTCATGACTTATTAGACCCATAAAAGGATACAACACCCCATTCGGGGATGTACCTTACAACACAACTGCAACAGCTTGAAAGATCACAACAGTTCCACACAAAGAAGATTACTGACCTCAAACAGATGACCTATGCAGCCCAACTAAAGAAACTCCAGCTGTACTCGGTTGAATACTGCATACTCAGAGGTGATCTCTGCTTGACATACAAGGCCCATGTTCAACCCATTATTTCTGGATATGCTCCAACTAAACAAAAGCCCCTGAGAGCCACATGCTGTAGGGATATACACCTAACCACAACGATAACTAGGACATGCTGGAGGGATAGATTCCTGACCCGGAGACGCCCCATGCTTTGGAACATGATTCCAATGTACATCAGGCAGGGCCCCTCACTAGCACTCTTCAAGAGAAACCTTGACAGGTGGAAGGGAGGCAGACATGTACCCCAGGGATCACTGCAGTGGCTCTGCTGGACCGAGGCATAGGGAACTAATGGCTCTGCTGTTCAGAGGCACAGGGAACTAACCTAAGGGGGTGGCAAAAGCCAACACACTCTAGCTAGGCTTATAAATACCCTTGGGCAGACAGCCTAGTACCTACCTTTGAACTTATTACATGTCGTATGTGCATGGATAGTTAACTAGCTCTTCCATTTTACTTTGCTATCATGCTGATAAACTGACGGGTGACTACAAGTCATATGTATCCTGTTATTGTGTATTGTAAATGCCAAAAGACATAACTAATGTTTGCCTTACATAACAATAATGCTATGTAAAATGTAATACATATCTGCCTACAATACTGTACATTACACAGTTATTGGCACAATATCCCACAATGCAAATCATAATTGCACAGCAGACCCAGCTTCGACATGTTATTCTCAGTAATACACGCATACATATACCTACTGTTACAATATATCAACATATACTATCCCCTGATATAGCACGTACTTGCTGGACCAACCCTGCCACTGACAGCAGCTGGAGAGGAATTGCTGGGTTCAAAGCCCTTATATAGCATCCCTTGTGGTGTATGCGGTGTTTGCCTTGTGACCTACAGCAGTACACACATAAATACTACAACTGTTACTATGCTCAACAATACATCACTACAAGATAACTGTTTCCACTATATGCATTGTGTACACTTTAATTATTACAGAACATGTACTACATACACAGACATATTGAGTGTTCTACATACCTTATTAGTAATGCAAAGTGTCGTTGACTGTTATTTCAGTCTTTTTCAGTTTGTATTTCAATCTTCTTTGTAATGTTCTGCTGGTATATACAGATTATTTGAATGTGTGACAAGCCATCCTTTTATAGTTAAATATCGGTAACGTGCTATCCTGACCACCAATTGGTGTTCCAAAGTAGTTAATTACATGCACATCAGCTGTGCAGCTACTCCATTAGCCAATACCATGGCAAAAGTGGTGTATAACTGAGTACTCCACTTGGGCATTGTCCCTTTGCCTTACTTTCCAGGAAGACAGCTTGGATGTGTTGTTTGTGATGTATTGCAACTGCTATATGGAGACAGACAGAGATATATTAGCTTCATGATTCCTGTGGATTGTGTGTAATGGCTAGAAGATGTTGTTCTACATGTGAGTACAGCTGTTATATTTCAGAACATTGCTACTCACGCAGGGTTTGTTTGTACCTGATACTTCTGCAGATGTTTCAGTCTGGCAAGGATGTTTGGGCAGCTCAAGGCTGTATGGCTATGCATGAAATGTTAGGTGGTTTACAGTGAGCTTACCAGACATCTTTGGTTAGGTGTACATGTGCATCATACTGTGCTGATCATCAGTAATTGGTAACACTTCCTGGTGTACACACAACCCTCTGAAACGGGATTAGTGCAAACAAACCTTGTAACATCAGCAGCTGTTCCATTGTATAAGCACAACTGTTTCACATAGGGCCATGTTAGTGTATCTCTGACATGGTATGTTAAGGCTTCTGCAGATGTCGTACAGTGAGTGAATGATTTGTGATGTTATTACAGTTTGTATTGTAATTGGTTTGGGTGTGGGGGAGATGTTGGTGGGTGTACATAGTAGATGCAGGTGTGTAGGAACTGCTTTTATACATAATCAATATGTGTGTGAGGGTTCCTTCCCTATTTGAACACCTATCCTTTAGTGGACTAATACTATGGTAATTGCAGGCTGATTCATTAAGGTACTGTTAATTGGTTCCTGTACAGCATGCAGGTGATGTTAGTCCTTGAATCCTTTCAGCAATACATCGGAATGTAATACAGTGTTGCTACATGAAAGCTGTCTGTGTATTTCTGTTATAGGTATTTGCAGTCATTGGAGTTGTGTTGGTGACTGACCCTCTTTGGCTAGGGTTGCCACTTTTTCAAATGGTCATAGTGGGACATTTTCGGGGCACACATCATATTTTACACGCCGACACAAATCCATGGACAGTACAAAGGATAGAACTTTCCTTTTTTGCCTAAATATAACCTTATTCTTGTAGCAGTTTAGATGCTTATCCTGTTTCTTGTAACATGTAGGTATTTTAGATACAGAAATAACTATTTTATGCAACTATTACATTACATATGGGACATAATTATGTCCTACAATCTCAGGACATTTGCCATTTTTAATATTTTTGGTCAGGATACAACTGCCCAAAGAGGGACTGTCCCTCGCAAAGTGGGGCAAGTGGTAACTCTAGCTTTGGCTCATGTCCATAGCACATATTTGTAATAGCGTATAGGCATATACTCTACATATCCTTTGTTCAGAAAGTTTGGTCGTGGCAGAATGTGTGATTGCTATGGTCCATGTTATACTCATATATAAACACTTCAACCGCTGTATATGGGATACCTATGGAATTCTAAAAGCACACAATTCCGACGCCCACAGTACCGCGCCCAGACTCCCATACCCCACATTACTGAACACACAAACTCGCGACAGTCAAATTCATGAAAGTAACACAAACACAGGACACACGCACGCACACACAGACACATTGCTACCCACCACATCCAAACAAACCATCCTATACTACGTAAGAGCAGGTGGGCAAGCCCCCCTACACCCCCCATGTGGGTGGCTGCACCCCCCCCCACACCCCCCTACTTTAATATTCTACCTTCGAGATCGCACAAACAGGCGCACAAAGCAAACCCACACCCACACATTACAGTCCCCCAGGAACACACACCACACTCAGAACACTCACTTACACACACTACAGCCCTCAGAAACACACTTACAGACAGCAACCTACCTGAACCGCAACACCAGAAGCACTAACTAAATGTCCCTTAACATCGGGATTTTAAACCTCACGCATCTGGTGTTTCGGTGCTGTGGTCTTTTGGTCTTTAAGCCTCGTGATTACATGCGTCGGTATGTCAAGCATTCGGTATTTGGTAGGTATCCCATTTATATGTACCTCCATGGTTGTGTAGATGTTGTTAACCTATCTATATATCTACATATATATGTATATCCCCATATATCGACATATATCTCTCTCTCTCCCTCTCTCTCTATATATATATATATTGATTTATATATGTATATATATATATATATATATATATATATATATATATATATATATATATATATGTATATATATATATATATATATGTTTCAATATATCAACATATACATATGTCGATTTATATATGTATATATGTATTTTTATATATATATATATATATATATATATATATATATATATATATATATATGTTACAATATATCAACATATACTATCCTCTGTTATAGCACATACTTGCTGGACCAACCCTGCCACTGACATCAGCTGGAGAGGAATTGTTGGGTTCAAAGCCCTTATATAGCATCCCTTGTGGTGTATGCGGTGTTTGCCTTGTGACCTGCAGCAGTACACACATAAATACTACAACTGTTACTATGCTCAACAATACATCACTACAAGATAACTGTTTCCACTATATGCATTGTGTACACTTTAATTATTACAGAACATGTACTACATACACAGACATATTGAGTGTTCTATATACCTTATTAGTAACCCAAAGTGTTGTTGACTGTTATTTCAGTCCTTTTCAGTTTGTGTTTTAATCTTCTTTGTAATGTTCTGCTGGTATATACAGATGGTTTGAATGTGTGACAAGCCATCCTTTTATAGTTATATATCAGTAACATATGCTATCCTGACCACCAATTGGTGTTCCAAAGTAGTTAATTACATGTACATCAGCTGTGCAGCTACTCCATTAGCCAATACCATGGCAAAAGTGGTGTATAATTGAATACTCCACTTGGGCGTTGTCCCTTTGCCTTACTTTCCAGGAAGACAGCTTGGATGTGTTGTTTGTGATGTATTGCAACTGCTATATGGAGACAGGCAGAGATATATTAGCTTCATGATTCCTGCAGATTGTGTGTAATGGCTAGAAGATGTTGTTCTACATGTGAGTACAGCTGTTATATTTCAGAACATTGCTACTTACGCAGGGTTTGTTTGTACCTGATACTTCTGCAGATGTTTCAGTCTGGCAAGGATGTTTGGGCAGCTCAAGGCTGTATGGCTATGCATTAAATGTTAGGTGGTTTACAGTGAGCTTACCAGACATCTTTGGTTAGGTGTACATGTGCATCATACTGTGCTGTTAATCAGTAATTGGTAACACTTCCTGGTGTACACACAACCCTCTGAAACGGGATTAGTGCAAACAAACCTTGTAACATCAGCAGCTGTTCCATTGTATAACAGCAACTATTTCACATAGGGCCATGTTAGTGTGTCTCTGACATGGTATGTTAAGGCTTCTGCAGATGTCGTGCAGTGAGTGAATGATTTGTGATGTTATTACAGTTTGTATTGTAATTGGTTTGGGTGTGGGGGAGATGTTGGTAGGTGTACATAGTAGATGCAGGTGTGTAGGAACTGCTTTTATACATAATCAATATGTGTTTGAGGGTTCCTTCCCTATTTGAACACCTATCCTTTAGTGGACTAATACTATGGTAATTGCAGGCTGATTCATTAAGGTACTGTTAATTGGTTCCTGTACAGCATGCAGGTGATGTTAGTCGTTGAATCCTTTCGGCAATACATCGGAATGTAATAAAGTGTTGCTACATGAAAGCTGTCTGTGTATTTCTGTCATAGGTATTTGCAGTCATTGGAGTTGTGTTGGTGACTGACCCTCTTTGGCTAGGGTTGCCACCTTTTCAAATGGTCATAGTGGGACATTTTCGGGACACACATCATATTTTACACGCCGACACAAATCCACGGACAGTACAAAGGATAGAACTTTCCTTTTTTGCCTAAATATAAGCTTATTCTTGTAGCAGTTTAGTTGCTTATCCTGTTTCTTGTAACATGTAGGTATTTTAGATACAGAAATAACTATTTTATGCAACTATTACATTACATATGGGACATAATTATGTCCTACAATCTCAGGACATTTGCCATTTTTAATATTTTTGGTCAGGATACAACTGCCCAAAGAGGCACTGTCCCTCACAAAGTGGGGCAGGTGGTAACTCTATCTTTGGCTCAAGTCCATAGCACATATTTGTAATAGTCTATAGGCATATACTCTCCATATCCTTTGTTCATAAAGTTTGGTTGTGGCAGAATGTGTGATTACTATGGTCCATGTTATACTCATATATGAACACTTCAACTGCTGTATATGGGATACCTATGGAATTCCAAATGCACACAATTCCGAAGCCCACAGTACCGGGCCCAGACTCCCATACCCCACATTACTGAACACTCAAACTCGAGACAGTCAAATTCGTGAAAGTAACACAAACACGGAACACACGCATGCACACACAGACACACTGCTACCCACCACATCCAAACAAACCATCCTACACTACGTATGAGCAGGTGGGCAAGCCCCCCTACACCCCCCATGTGGATGACTGCACCCCCTCACACCCCCCTACTTTAATATTCTACCTCCGAGATCGCACAAACAGGCGCACAAAATAAACCCACATCCACACATTACAGTCCCCCAGGAACACACACCACACTCAGAACACTCACTTACACACACTACAGCCCTCAGAAACACACTTACACACAGTAACCTACCTGAACCGCAACACCAGAAGCACTAACTAAATGTCCCTTAACATCGGGATTTTAAACCTCGCGCTTCTGGTGTTTCGGTGCTGTGGTCTTTTGGTCTTTAAGCCTCGTGATTACACGCGTCGGTATGTCAAGCATTCAGTATTTGGTAGATATCCCATTTATATGTACCTCCATGGTTGTATAGATTTGTTAACCTATCTATATATCTACATATATATGTATAACCCCATATATCGACATATATAAATCAACATATATCTACACATTCCTCCCTTTTGTGTTTTAACCTGTCAGAATACACAACTGCCAGTGGTACATCTCAGGTAGCTTAGTGGTAGGTTATTGTGAAGAATGAGTGCATGGTTGCATGTTCTAATCCTGGCAGTGATGATTTTACCTCTCAGAGCAGGCACTGGTAGTGAAAGGGTGATTAACGCACATTTCAGCAGTTGTGTGCTCAAAATGTTTATTATTCAATGGAATACTACCTATATATGCAAGCTGTGGTTAAGGTATACTATTTAACATGTAAATCATCTCTGAATTTATTGGGATTTGAACCAGGGCTGCACAGATATTATGCAAATGTTGTAGCCATTACACTATTGACATTAACGTTCCTTCTGCCTATTTCCCATGTCCATGAATTCTATGTGTAAGCTTGGCTACACAACAGGCGGAGCCACCCAGACCCAGTGAGCTTCTCAAAATACCAACATAACACATGAATTGGGAGACTATACATTAACATCCTAACTACATTTGGCATAGCCCCTCACTGACACACTTCTGGGGAAACCTTGATGTGTGACTGGCCAACAGTATATACACCCCTGGGATCATGTGTCCCAGACACATACAGCCAGGGTGTGGGGGAGCCACTCCAGTTTTATAGCTGCAAGACCTGTTGGGGAAATTGAATGTTGTTGGGTTGTCATGTTAACATGCCCTTTTGAGATCACTGTGTGCCTCTATCACCCTACAGCACCCCAGTCTTCAACAGCTTCCAGCAACTCTGCCTGGAATCACTTCATTGGCTATGCTTGACAGAGGCTCAGTTACTTCATCAATGGTGCAGGTAAAGCTACCACACTGTAGCTATGCTTCTAAATGCCCTTTGGCAGATAGCCTACTACCTATCTATGAACCTCTACAGTGCAGGCCATCTCCATCATCATATGTGATTATACAGAGTTTTATGATCACAACATACAGTGTAAAATCCCCATGTAGTCAGACAACAGTTAAGTACAGCAATAGCATACAGACTACTGATACATAACCACTCCAAAACCCTACCTTGGAAGCTAGTGGACATGTATAGGTTTCAGGCTTTGTATTGCTTACCAGTAGGTTACCTACAGGAAAGATGGGACACAAGTACAGATGGGATACATGCCTGCAATAATGCCATACCAACTTGCATGTGTCAGCCTAAGGCATTGGAATTCTGGGCAAGGCTATTGGCGCCCCCATGGTGCCGTTTTTAGGCAGGTCTCAGAGGTGAATCTCACCTCCATGAACTGCACAATAGAGGAACCAATGAGGGTTAGGCTACTCAACACCAGGGGTAGTACTCACAACATGCACGCACTCATAGCACCCCTCAGTATGGACAACATCTACATCTGTTCTGTGACTGGGACCTGTATAAGACTCCTGTGAGCACACCGGCACTACCAGACTACAACCCATAATACACATTTCAGCCACTGAACATGGACTGGCACAGACATGGAGGGGGTATATCCATATTCATCTGGGATATCTACACCTCCAGGTTAGTGGGGAAGCATAATACCTCTGTGATCATCCATGTGCAGCTAACATCAGCCTCAACTGCAATGCAAACTGTGAGCTGCTACAGATAACCCTCCATGACCCAGGAGCACCACTACAACTATCTGGAGACAGTAGTAAACATGACAGTCCTACCAGACACCCTGTTATTGGTCAATGTCAGCTACCCTACACTTAACTGGATAACCTACTCGAGTATTCACTTCCAGGCCCAGCACTTCCTGGGATTTATCACCTCATATGGCCTGTATCAGTTGGTAGATGGACTAACAAGAGCTGAAAACATACTAGAAGTGGTAATCACTGACATGTGCAACAGGTGTACTACAGCAGAGGTAAACCAGTCACTGTTTAGATCTGACCATGAACTATTCACTGATGATTTCCACTCCCAACCATCTCCCCCACCCAAGGAACACACAGTGAATACCTTTCCTACAGCTAAATTTACAGTACTAATGACAGAAGTGGGAGGGTTCACAGCCCCCACGCTCAGGGATGACACTGCTCAAGATACAGACAGAATTACAAATGCACTCTATAAGCACCTACAAAGATGTATGGGTCGTGCTATCAATGGTAAACCAGGACTCGCTACTCCTACACAAGGACACCAGTCTGCTGAACCCCTGCATTATACAGGCTATACAACAGAAGTAGGACAGTAGTCCAAAACAACAGCAAATCCCAAGACATGCAGACGTCCGTGACCAGTATTAGCAAGATACTTACGTTACTCATGTAATCATCCAAGGCTGACATCCACAGGTAAATAGGCATGGATTCAGAATATGACCACAAAGGCTTCTTTGGCTATGTCAGGGATGTAAGCAGTAACACACAGATTTGCACTGTGCTGGTGCAATATTGCACTGAATATACTGACCCTTTGATATTACCAACACACTTGATGATACATTCGGGGCAAGCTTCACCCCCTACTGGGCCCACAACAATACCCAAAATGTACAGTATCCCAGACATCTGAGACATACAGGTGGTAATGGCCCTTTCAAACAGCATGACAGAGTGTCAATGGAGGCAGGTGGTGTCCCAGAATGCATCCTGCAGACACTACAAGACAAAGTGACCCCCTCGCCTAATATAGCAATTCAACATCAGCCTCTACACAGGATACATGGCCATTCACTGGCATTTGGCAACAGCTATTCCACTCCACCAAGGTGGTGACACAACTGACCATGGTAACTACCAACCCATAAGCCTGAGTAGCCTGATCTGCACGGCTATGGAGTGCATCCTCATGGCACTCATTAACATAGACAATGGTAACCCCCAGATACTTGACTCAACCCAGGTCAGCTTGATTGAGTGCAGATCATGCCTACTGAACCTGTTTGACATCTTACAGTCACCTAGACTTTAGGTGTGGGGTGTGGTAGTTCACACATACTACCTGGACCTCGCCAAGGGTTTTGACACCATTCCCCACTCAGGTATTATTTCTACACTCACCAGACAGTACATACACCCATACATCACAGGTTGGTTTGCCAACAGGCTTACACACAGAACCCACATGGTAAGCCTAGCAGCCTCCAGGTCCAACTCTTGACCAGTCACAACTGGTGTCCCACAGGACTCAGTCCTGGGACCCCTACTGTTTGCCATATACTTCTCAGAGGTTTAGGCTAACACAGGTGGACTACAGCAGGCCATGTTTGGTGATTACTGCAGACTGGGCCTCACATAGACCAACATAGGGTGTCAGAGTGATGACCTACAGCTAAAGGCCACATACTGCATGTTCATTCCATTTTGGGAAACTACACACACAGACATATTAACACATGAATGGCAGACACTATAATTCAGATGACGTAATGGGTATGTGGGGACTACATTACATAGTGATCTCTCCTTTGACAGTCATATCTGCAAAGTAGTTAGGACATCTGTCTATGTACCCCATCTGATTACTTAAGGGTTTGCATCTAAACAGACTTAGGTTACTGTGCCCCTTTACTCATCACTCATCAATCCCATCATCGAGTATGATAACCCATTTTGGATGTACCTCAGAAGACACATCCGACAGCTGGAAGGGCCAAGAATGTACCTCGCAAAGAGGGATAACACCCACAGACATGTGTCCCTATGCTGCCAGACTGCATAAACTCTTGCATTACTCAGTGGCATCTCATTTACTCAGAGATGATATTTACTGGCCAACAAAGCTGTGGCCAAGTCAGGCTTAATGGATATGCTCCACCTATGGGAATCCATGTCACAGTGAGCCACACACTGTAATGAGCTACACTTTGCCACAACCATAATTGGAAGATGCTGATTACATTATACGGATCCCCTCACTAACACTCAAGGGGATCCTTGCAGAGTGGATGGGGAACAGTGGATACACCCCAGGGATCCCACAATTGGCTCTTCTCCACAGATGGACAGTTAGCTAATCAATGGGGTGGTGACAGCAGGCACATTTTGGCTATGCTTATGAATGGCCTTGGGAAGTTAGGCATCTACCTACCTACGTACCTATGAACCTATATATACAGTATCGACAATGCTGATAGCTTAATTTACTGTTCAGGTATTGACTTACATTGTGCCAATGGCAGTTGTGTGTACAATAGTTGAGGGCTGCCTATGTAGGATGCGCACAGTAGACCACCTATGCATGACAATTTACAGGTGGTCGTGTGTGTGTGTGCCATCCATGTTTGCTGTGTATGCAGGTGGAGAAGGGTGTCAGTCTGTAGGTCCCTACACTGTCAGTGTGTGTGCTATACATTCCCTCTTTGCCAAGGCATGGACATACTGGGCACGCCTCTGTCTGCCTACTGGAGCTGGCACAGGGAGTTCATGGTCTGAGTCCCTCTGTGCCTGAGGGACCCTTGGCAATAGTGGTGGGCTGTGAGGGCCTTCACCATTCTGTCCCTGCTGCAGCTGTTTCTGCAGGATCATATTGTGTAGCATGGCACATACTATGAAGACATGGGCACACATGCCTGGAGTGTACTGCAAGGGTCCACCAGATATGTCCAAGCAACGGAACCATGATTTCAGCATCCCAAACACATGCTCAATGATGATTCTGGTTTCTGCGTGTGCCTCATTATGATGTTCTTGCATGGGTGTGTGTGCATTTCTGATGGGAGTCATCATCCACGGTTCCAGTGAATAGCCAGCATCGCCCACCAGGTGGCCATATGGGATGGCCCCCTGGCAAATACCTGATACAGCTGTGAGGCCTGCCAGATGTAGAGTCGTGATAGCTTCCAGGGCTGCCAGCACACACATTCATGATAATGCCCTGGGCATTGCACATGACCTGGCAGTTGATGGAGGGGTATCCAATGCGGTTTATGTAGCACCTACCCTGCTCACCGTGTGGTGTCTTGATGTGTATATGCATGCAGTCTATTACACCCTGTACCTCCGGGTAGTCTGCCACATGGTGGAAGAGACGCATATTGCTGGCCAACTCCTCCTGTGTTTGGGGGAAGTATATGTGCTCATTGGCAAGTGGTAACATGGCATCCAGGAACTGGTGGAGTACCCTGGATGCTGATGTCTGTGAGATCCCCATGATATCCCCAGTTGGCCTTTGAAAGATACCTGTGGCTAGTATTCTCAAGCTTACACATACCTTCGTGTCCACTGGGATGGGTTTCCCTCTGTTATTTCTGGCTCTGAGGCATGGCTGGCACAGCTCAACAAGTTGCTGTATGGTGTCCCTGTCCACCCTGTAATGCTGTAGTATCTCCAGATGATGTAGCCCCTGGCAGGTTACCCTGGGTCTGAACACTCTTCTCCTCCAAAGGTGCCTGAGATGGTTGTCAACATCATCCTCCACACCACCGTCAGTCTCCAACACATGCTGGTGAATCAAAGCTATGGCAGCCCCTAACATGTACATATTAAAAGTTCCCCATCTGTATACATCAATGGTGCAGAGTGTCTGGGAATACACAAGTGTGTGTGAGGTGCTTTCACACTTTATACTATTGTGCAATGGATGCTGCTGGTGTAATTGGGTGTGTATGTGCAATTCCAGCTGCAGGGTATCTTAATTATGGGTTTTACAGCAGGTACCGCTATTGTGAGGCCTTTGGTGTTGAATTACACTTGGCTGCCGTGATTCATCTATTGCCCTTTACTTCAGTTTTCAATCCATTTCCCCTCCCATTGTCAGGCATGCATCCAGCTGCCGGCTTTCTTGTTTTGTACTTTCCCAACCCAGGATTGTGCAGCAAAATGTGTTATGTAGCTGATCTACTGCAAGTTTGCTTTGTTCTGTTGTGACAGTTCCCTTTTCTTTGCAGTACAGCACCTCCCCTTTCCTGTTCTGCAGGTAGCTGCTAGCAGCCTTGTTAGCTGTTGTCAATGGCCCACTGTAAGTTCCTAGGTGTTAATTACTCATTTGTACTCCAATTACCATGCTGCAGCATTTTCTTATTGTCTTCCCATATCCTTCCTGTTTCAGCTGTGGTGCGTGCCATGCACAGCCATTTATCGGGTTTCGAGTGCGTTTTCATCCATGTTCACATGCACTTTCAGTTACTTTGTGTACTCTCAGCTAAGCAAAGCTATGGCTACTTCCACACCCCCATCCTGCAGCTTTGCTTAGCACCAGGAAACCTGGATTAACAATGCTCCAATGTGCTTACAGCTAAGGTGGCACACCCCTCTCTTGATGTCATCTTTATCTCCAGGCCACACCTCGGTGTTGTACTGCTACACTGTGAGGTACATCCTTACGCCGGCAGTGATTTTGCGATTCAGTATTACTTGTCTCATTTGCATGGCATTGACTACTAATTCCTAGTTACCACGCAGAACACTGTCACAGACCCTTAGCAACCCTTGCGCCATGGTTGTGGTGTAGCATGCGTGCCATTGACTATTATGGGGAATTCATGAAATGTGTTACATTGCAGTTTTATTACATATAAATATATTTTCATTGTGATCCCATTTGCACACCGATGCACTGCGATTTTACTTTGCGTTAGTGTGGCCATGATATTAAATGTTCTTTTTTTATGTGTTGTGCATGTTTTTTTATGTTATGCCAATGGCTATGTATTTAGCCATTGGCATATATTAACACTATAATACGTGAGTTTGGTCCGCTGTCATGGCTCTGATTTTGTTTGAAAAAATGTAAACCTTTTTTTGGTTTACATTTCTGCATGCTTACGCTATGCCTGCACTACTTCACAAATCACTATATACCTTCATTTGCATGCTAGAATGCTGTGCATAGGGTAATTAGCATGCATGCGCCAGGAGCTGTGCAGCTGTGGCGTATGCTGGTAGTGCACGTGGAAACAGCTCTTACCTGAATCACTCGGCGGCCATATTTGGCATTAGATCACTGGCGCTATGCCTGCGCCTGGCGCAAACTTCATGAATCCCGGGGTTGGTAAACACGATTTGAGAAGTTTAGCTCTCTATTGCACTGGATCTGGCAACACATGTATCCTGGGCAGTAAGCCACACATTATTTAGATTTTTTTTATTGGTAGGGAACAGGGAGTTAAATGCAGCCTTAGTGATGTAAACTTTTGTCATGTGGTGTAAGGAGTTAGGTGTGCTGTTGATGGCTAGCAGAGTTGAACAGCCTAGTAAAATATGTAGAGTAAAGTTTGTTTTGTTTGGTGAATGACAAGATTTCCAAATTAAGGGAAAAGCTGGTGGCTTTTGAGAGAAAAGATAAGGTGAGGGTTAAGGAGGTTATGAAGTTGTTGCTTAATTTTGTGTGTAGGACAGTGGGAGCAGGCAGGACATTTAACCGATTTTTTGCAAATTTGCATCATTGGTTAGGTTGTCTCATTTAGGGAGAAATGATTTGGGATTGTTGCCAGAAAAGGTTATTAGGGTAGATGGTGCATGTGTTTGTGGTTTTGATGTAAAGGTTTCTGAAGGTAGTGTTTGTTTGGACAGAAATTGTACCCAAGCTAACGTGGAGGCAAGTTAAATCTTTTAAGGCTTTGGAAATTGCTCAGCATTTCTGTAATCTAAGAGAAATGAGAGCTGTTAATTCTTTGAATGTCAAGGTGTTATCCCATAAGGAATAATTGGATATGGATCCATTATGATATAGTGAAAATGGGGCACATTTGACCAGTGTTGGACTTGATTAATTTAAATATTTTGTTGGCACTCCAGTAGGTGCTATAGTTTTAATGAGTAAGTCTGGGGGAGAAGGAGAAAGGGGAACCAGCTTGTGGCTGGGCTAGTGGGTACTGTCAGAGGGTTCTGGTTGTCTTAGGTAGGACCCCTCTATTCTCCCTTTCTTTATGGTTGTTTGAAATACAAGTGAGCAGTAGCACTTTACTCTGGTTGACATGCTTGTTTCAGTGATCAAATTAAATTTACACTGCTGGTTCTGCAAGGTTTAATAGTGAGCAGTTGTATACTGCCATGATAGCAAATGTCTTAAATGTTGTTAATTCATGTAACAATAAAAATATTTATATGTTCAAATGTCATTAATTGTCAATAAATGGTCACACTGGCTATGTGGTTTGGTTAGTGTCTCACGCAGAGAGATGTTTACAATTATATTTGCCTTAATTGCACAACTCTTTATCAGTGACACTTCATTTTATGTCAGTATTGCCAAACTTCTTCATGTTCTAATAAAAGTTTAGTTTATTCAAGTTCAAAATCTTCTTGTGGCTTGTATTTATCTATGCATGTTTTATTATATGAGTTATTTAGCACTGAAGATTCCCAAGTTCTGGCACTTATTTACAAGATACTCTACTTTGCACAGATGTTACCACTGGGGATATTTTTTTTCATTTGTATTTGCTAAGAATGGCTGAATAGCACTTCATATGGTTTATTTTTCCTGAAAGAGCTACCTTGCTGTAAAATTTGAGGGAATTTGCATGATTCTGGCAACCAGCCCTGGGAATTTTGAGTCTTTAATTTTGTGTGTGTGTGTGTGTGTGTGTGTGTGTGTGTGTGTGTGTGTGTGTGCGTGTGTGTGTGTGCATGTGTGTGTGTGTGTGTGTGTGTGTGTGTGTGTGTGTGTGTGTGTGTGTGTGTGTGTGTGTGTGTGTGTGTGTGTGTGTGTGTGTGTTGAGAGCACATGCATGCAAGCAACAAATTTGTTTGAAAGACAGTTTCTGGGGCTAAGGGGTGGGAATACAATAGGAAAGGAGCATGATGTCTCAGTTCTGTAAATGATCAGTGTGTACGCTTGGCTTAGGTAGGGATACTAGAAGCCCATACCTAGGGCAATAGTTCATATTCTGTCTTTTCTGGTGATACTAGGTTGCATTTTTTGAATGAGTTAATGAATTTGTGTGCAATTTTTCTACTCCATTTTGTTTGTTTCAGAGGAGTTGCTCAAGAAACTATCCTTCCGTTAGAAAATCACAAAAGTCTTTAGTCCTTTAATTCTGATATAATTTTATTTTGCTGCTTTATAGTTTAAGAGACTTGCAGAAAAAATATATTTCATTTCACATCAGACTTCATTTATGGGAATCTTACTTCATATTAATTGCGCAACTGCATTACTTAACTAAAGTACAGTTAGAGTACTTATCCTGTTTCCTGTTTTTATCATTCACTGCATTCATTGCTTTGCATTTTTTGAAGACTGTCTGCTGCTTTACTGCCACATCTTTTCCTGCCAAAAGGCTTAGGTAGCATGATATAATCATCTGCAGGAGAGCTCTCTTTGAATATAATCATCTGCAGGAGAGCTCCCTTTGGATATAATCATCTGCAGGAGAGCTCTCTTTGGATATAATCATCTGCAGGAGAACTCTCTTTGGATATAATCATTTGCAGGAGAGCACTCTTTGGATATAATCATCTGCAGGAGAGCTCCCTTTGGATATAATCATCTGCAGGAGAGCTCCCCTTGGATATAAACATCTGCAGGAGAGCTCTCTTTGGATATAATCATCTGCAGGAGAGCTCCCGTTGGATATAATCATCTGCAGGAGAGCTCCCGTTGGATATAATCATCTGCAGGAGAGCTCTCTTTGGATATAATCATCTGCAGGAGAGCTCCTTTTGGATATAATCATCTGCAGGAGAGCTCCCTTTGGATATAATCATCTGCAGGAGAGCTCTCTTTGGATATAATCATCTGCAGGAGAGCTCCCATTGGATATAATCATCTGCAGGAGAGCTCCCCTAGGATATAATCATCTGCAGGAGAGCTCCCCTTGGATATAATCATCTGCAGGAGAGCTCTCTTTGGATATTATCATCTGCAGGAGAGCTCTCTTTGGAAATAATCATCTGCAAGAGAGCTCCCGTTGGATATAATCATCTGCAGGAGAGCTCTCTTTGGATATAATCATCTGCAGGAGAGCTCTCTTTGGATATAATCATCTGCAAGAGAGCTCCCATTGGATATAATCATCTGCAGGAGAGCTCTCTTTGGATATAATCATCTGCAGGAGAGCTCCCTTTGGATATAATCATCTGCAGGAGAGCTCTCTTTGGGTATAATAATCTGCAGGAGAGCTCCCATTGGATATAATCATCTGCAGGAGAGCTCCCTTTGGATATAATCATCTGCAGGAGAGCTCTCTTTGGATATAATCATCTGCAGAAGAGCTCTCTTTGGTCCTGGTCCATGAAGTATAACTGTTGTTCTGAACCAGCTGCAGGTCTGCTAGCTACAAACTGACATCATAGCACAATTAAAAGAAGAGGCTATTTTTGTAATTTGTTTTAGCAGAGGGATAGTATCTTCAGCCATACTGCCGACGCCCAACTGACTGGAGTAGAAAAGGTGCATACAAATCCATTAACCTGTTGTTGGAGGGACAGCAATGCAGATTGCTTTTCCCTTTTCCTTTGAGCTCCTTGTTTCCCTTGATAAGCCCTGTTAAAAGGTGACCTTCAGCAGAAGTATTGATCAGTGTTATGTTGGAAGGTGTTGAGCCTTAGTGTAGCTGGTAAATTTATTGTGATGAAGCCTACTTAATTTTCCTTCCAGGGCAGAATATATGTTAGATACGTTGCTGGTATTTTGATCTTTACAAAATTAATTGTAGTGTGTTTGAGTTCTGAGTTATTGATAAAACAGGTTAAATCAGGTGACAGAATTAAGATTATTAAGAAAGCAATCACAAGTTTGGAATGCTAGTATCAATGAGAACTGCATTTTGTAATGCCAGTATGCTTTCTTGGCTAGTCGTGTAGTCTCTATGTTTATAGCAGTGAAACACAGTAATGCATTAGAGTGATAATTATGACTTCTAGTATATACTTGTTTCATTTTCATATCGCTGGCATTAGCATGATCATCTTAGCTCTTTCTGCTGGCTAGTAATAAGTGGGCCTTTGTCATGTTTTCATTCGTGGTTTCTGTGAACTGAAGTATTATCCTTTTGCATATATGTAAGAGTGTGTTTGTGCAGGTGTTGTGTGTGTTTATTATTCTTTAGGACCATAGAGAGAGTTCATCTATGGCTCTTTTGTCGATACTTGACCTTGAATTGGGTGACAGTAAAAGGCACACGGAAACAGGCACTTGAATTTAACTTTTTATACAGAAGTATGTTATTTCCCTGATATATGCAATATTTAATTTGCCCGGTGATAACAATGATAAGAGTGTGCTCTTGAAGAAAGTTATCTTTGAGTGAGTCGCATATGTGCTGATTTTGTTATTGGGTTAATTTTGTCAGGTTAAAAATGCAGATCACATCTGCATACTACATGTTGAATCAAGGACTGCATTTTTTTCATGACTGTTAATATGGAAGGGAAAGTAGTATGTCAATATCGTAATCACTCTCTGTGGGGTTGAACACTGGAATGTTGCTTTACTGTTCCTAGCAGAAATTTTGTTCTGAATTTAGGATATTTATAATGATTACTCAGTAGGTAAAGCAAATATCTGTAATGCTGTACTGCACTTGGATTTATGTTTTTCTTGTGTAATTTCGTGACTGAATACCATGTATACTTTTGGTTGTAGCTTAGGTAGATGTGCGCTTATCCTGACATCTGCTTTTGTGACTTTGCTGGACATACTGGCATAATGTGTTATAGATTATCAAAGTCTAGGGTACTATATTTGAATGGCTTTAGATGGTTAAAACGGTGACCATTTGAAATGTTTGGATGCACTAGAGCAAGTCCCGAAATACAAAGACTGAATGGATGAACCTGGCAAAACCTGGAATGCTCTCCCAAACAACCTTAGACTTATACCCACTCTCCACCAATTCAAAATTCAACTTCGAACTCTATTAAAATCTCAATGGCTATGTCCATGCTCTAATCCAGACTAATAGCTCAGGCTCCCAGCTCAACCTGGCCTACCTAGACCTCCATCCAGCCCTTAACTTAAGGGTCCACTATGAAGCCCTAATTATCCATCTTTACTAACTAATATCACTAATTGAAAATTTTTTTATACTATTACCTACTGTTATATTTTTGTATTTTAATGTTACCTGTCTCAATTTCCTAACTTATGTCACTATATTTGTCTATGTACCTCTGTTCTTTGGAGCTTTTCTCCCCGGGTCTCCACTGAAAATGGACATGTATCCAGTTGGACCAACCCGGTCAACAAATGTAAAATAAAATAAATAAAATAAATAAATGAAAGAATGGACTTACAGTGGATATAAAAAGTTTACACACCCCTGTTAAAATCACAGTTTTTTGTGATATAAATAAATGAGACAACAATAAATCATTTCAAAACTTTTCCCACATTTAATGTGACCTATAATCTGTACAATTCAATTGAAAAACAAACAAATCTGTTAGGGGAAAAAATATAAAAAAATAAAAAGCGTGCAATACGCTGGTTGCATAAGTGTGCACACCCTTAAACTAATACTTTGTTGAAGCACCTTCTGATTTAGTTACAGCATTCAGTCTTCTTGGGTACACACCTGCCATCAATTAAAGAGACTGATTAACCCCAAATAAAGTTCAGCTGTCCTAGTAGAAATTTCCTGACATTTACTCAGTTGCCTGCTACAGCAAAAGCCATGGTTCACAGAGAGCTTACAAATCATCAAAGGGATCTCATTGTTGAAAGGTATCAGTCAAGAGAAGGGTACAAAAATTTTCCACAACATTGGATATACTATAGAACACAGTGAAGACAGTCATCAAAAAGTGGAGAAAATATGAGACAACAAACTGTGACGTTTCAAAGAACTGGATGTCCCTCCAAAATTAATGAAAAGACAAGATGAAAACTGGTCAGGGAAGCTGCCAAGAGACCTACAGCAACACTGAAGGAGCTGCAGGAATTTCTGGCAGGTACTGGTTGTGTACTACATGTGACAACAATCTCCCGTATTCTGCATATGTCTGGATTATGGGGTAGGGTTGCAAGACAGAAGCCTTTTCTTACACAGAAAAACATCCAGGCCCTGCAAAAAATTGCAAAACAGTACATCACGTCTCCCTAAAGCATGTGGGAAAATGTGTTATGGTCTGATGATACTAAGGTTGAACTTTTTGGACACAATTCCAAAAGGTACTTTTGGTGAAAAAACAACACTTCACATCACCAAAAGAACACCATCCCCATGGTGTAGCATGGTGGTGTCAGTATCATGCTTTGGCTTTGCGTTTCTTCAGCTGGAACTGGGGGTTTCGTCAAGGTAGCGGGAATTATGACCAGTTGAAAATACCAGTTACTTTTAGCCCAAAACCTTCAGGCGTCTGCTAGAAAGCTGAAGATGAAGAGGAATTTCATCTTTCAACATGACAATGACCCCAAGCATATATCCAAGTCAACAAAAGAATGGCTTCACCAGAAGAAAATTAAAGTTTTGGAATGGCTCAGCCAGAGCTCAGACCTAAATCCAATAGAAAATTTGTGGGATGACCTGAAGAGGGCTGTGCACAAGAGATGCCCTTGCAATCTGACAGATTTGGTGCACTTTTGCAAGGAAGAGTTGGCAAATATTGCCAAGTCAAGATGTGCCATGCTGATAGACTCCTACCCAAGAAGACTGAATGCTGTAATTAAATCAAAATGTACTTCAACAAAGTATTAGTTTAAGGGTATGCACACACAACAAAGTATTAGTTTAAGGGTATGCACACTTATGCAACCAGCGTATTGTACGTTTTTTATTTTTTATATTATTTCCCCTAACAGATTTGTTTTTCAATTGAACTGTACAGGTTATATGTCACATTAAAGGTGGGAAAAGTTTTGAAATGATTTATTGTGGTCTAATTTTTTTATATCACAAAAACCTGGCATTTTAACAGGGGTGTGTAAACTTTTTATATCCACTGTACATATGCTAAGTCCAAGAATGTCATTACACAGAATTTTCCCTTTTCTATAAGGTATAGATTTTTTTTGGGGGGGTGGAAGACTTGCCCCTGAGAGTAGAAAACGGATGCTACTGCAATGAATGAACTACTGTGTACAGGTAGTAAAGGTGTGGCATTAGTGTTTACTGGTCCTGCATACTGGCATCTGATCAGCTCCCACATGTGACAGTAATGGTGATGAGGTGATGCATATTGGTACTTATGTGAAGTGACCTCTAGAATTAGTTACCAAGATGTGGATCAGAGATTTTATAATGACTGTGTGCAGACATGTGAGTGCACATTTGAGTGACTGACTACCATGGTGTGGTACAAAGGATCATCACTGTACTACAGTGTAAGCAAAATCTGCAAACTGTTGAGCAGACCCTTGTTGCAAAGAAGCACCAGAACAAGTCCAGCAATTAGAGCAACAGATTACATGCCTAAGTTGTTAACAAGATATTTCTTGTTTGCCTTGACTATGGTTGGTTTGTTCCTTGTCAGTATAAGCTTTGTAAAGGCCAGCTGCCATAATGGATAACATGTTTCCTTCCCACGCACAAGGTTCAATCCTCCTCTCTAGTCCCTATTTGGAGTTTTCATGTTCTCCCTGTGTCTTTCTGGGACTCCTCCCACCTCTGAAAATTATGCTTAGTGTTCCTTCTCAAACTGACTCAAACCCAAGAAAGAAGCTGTAGCAGCAGCCCCGACAATATATATTGCATTATGTATCATCGACTGTATGCCATGGCAGGATTAGCCTCTCAATGGTGTAAAATATGGCTCTAGGTGACTCAGTCATGTTGACTAATGTCACCAAAGGGTCATGGGTATTTTCCCATGATAAGGGGGTTAAGGACTGCTCTGACCTACTCCAGGAATACATGCTAATGGTGGGAGTGGAGTATGTGCTCATATTGGCCATTTTGTGCCTACCATAAAGCCCAGCAACCTCAGGTCAGTAAGCTAATGGTTGGCCAGTGTCCAGTTGCCCAGTTTGGGTTACCTGGGATAACGCAGTTGAGCGAAAGCTGAACATGAAACCAATTAATCTGCCAAACATGAAATAAAAATTGTTACACAATGTAGGTTCACTGACAGGACAGAGCTTGGAGGTAGATGACATGATGGAAAAGAGAAGGCTGGACAGCCTATATATCCTGGAAACAAGATGGAAGGGCAGTGCAACAAAGCCAATTTTCTTGGTACCCAGCATCTACTAACCAGAAGGAGGACAAGCTAAAGATGTTGTAGGAATTGTGGTGAGGGAGAGGATTCAGAAAGCTGTGAGGGATGTTCTCAGAATTAGTGGTAGGCTAATGGCAGACTCCAGCCTAATGATAGGCCAGTATTCATATAATCTTAGACTATTCCGCACAGCAGGGTGTGATAGTCAGGGAAAAAGTACATTCAGGCAGCAGTTGAGCACTAGATAAAGCACAGCAGAAATTGGTGTTGATAATGGGTAACCTGACTGCACATATCAGAACAGACAAAACAGGATCTGAGGACTGACTGCCTAGTGCCACATGGGTAAGGCAACAGGAATAAAGAAGGAGAGGCCATTCTAGACTTCTATTTTGCAAATGGCTTGATGGTAACCAACACATGGTTCAGAAAGAAAGATATTCACATGCAACTCTGACAGACTTCCTTCTACTCAGGCAAGGGCAGTGGGATAAAATCGGTGATTGAAACAGTGAAATAGTTGGCCCACAGCATAAACCACTGGGGGCCACAATCAGCTGTATGCAGTGGTCAGGGAAGGCTCTAAGGTCAGCAGAGACCAAGCTGAATACCTGGAAGTTGATTGAAGAGAAAGTACAGATGTTTAAGGAATTACCTAGGGCTCTAGCACCTGAAGAAGAAGAGGAAATAGGTAGAGTTGAAGAAGAATGGCAGCACCTCAAAACAGCATGTGTGAGGAGTACATAATAGATATGTGCCAAGCAAGGTATGGAAATAAGGTACATAAGGAAATATGGTGGTGGGGAATGCAGAAGTCCAGGATGTTACCAAAAGAAAGGAGTGCAGGAAAAAGCGGGACATAGAAAAGACAGACCAGGCTAGGAAGGAATATTGGTTGGCTAACAAAGAGGCTAAGAAAGGAGTTGCAATAGCAAGAAACAAGGCATCAGGGGCACTCTACCAAATTCTCAAAAATGACTCAGTAGATGACACAAAGAAACTATATCAGGTCAGAAGGCAAAGACAGAAAGATAAAGTAAATACTCAGACACCCTTCATAAGGGATGCCAGTGATAACCTGCTCATAAGTCCATAGGACATCAATGATGGATGGAAGATGTACTTCCAGAATCTTCTGAATGAGGCAAACCCCACAAAAGTTGTACTGCCACAGACACATCCTACGATGAGAGAAGAATAGAAGAGGAACCTACCATAAAAGAAGTAAGAATAGCATTAAGGAAAATGAAGTCAGAGGAAGCAGCAGGCTCAGATGATGTCACAGCAGATATGATAAAGATGCTGGGTGAGATAGAAGAAAAATGGCTCCTGAGGGTACTCATAGCAATACAAAGAGCAAGGCATATCCCAGATGACTGGAGAATAAGCATACTAGTGCCAGTGTTAAAGAACAAAGGGGATATTTACAACTTTGAGCAGTACAGAGGTGTCAAACTCCTGTCAAATTGTATGAATGTTTTGGAGAAGGTGATTAATAAACAAATACACAGAGAAGCAGAAAGTAAGATGTGATATAAACTGTTTGGATTCAGATTAAGATGTAGCACAGCTGTTTGCAGTGTAACAGATAATTGAGAAGAAGTTAGAGATGAGGAAAGAGTCCAACTGGGCATTCCTAGACTTGGAGAAAGCATATGACAAACTGATTTGGGCAGTCCTTTGGTGGTTCAAAGTCACAGAAACATTGGCAGAATTAGAGCAAATTATGAACAAAGACCAAATAACTCAAGTACGAATAATGTTTTTTATGTTTTATGTTTTATGATTTTATGTTTGTATGAACAGCACAGTTACTGGATAATGTAGGCGATTGTTAATATACAAGAGTTTCTGTTTGTGAAGAGTTTTGTCATGGACTAGTGTTGCTTTCTTTTTCATATATATTACACACTCTACCTGGCTGCCTTTTCTAAGTGCTTCTATATGAGATTTACAGACTGTATGTTGTGTAACAAAAAGTGGGAACTAACAGATAGGCTTACTACCTGTCCCTCTAATATCTGTAAACCTACATCTCAGTAACTCCACACTTGCATGCAAACACACATCTCTTGTTAGTTTAGTTTATTTTTTTTCTGTCCTTCTATACTGTGGAAGCCACCATTTTTGTTTTTAGTAATCCCAAACTTGCATACTTACTAAAACAATGAGTGAGAAGGTCACACAGAAAAAACAATCAGTAAAAACTAAATGAAAACTCCAGCCAAGCTGGAACTTCCAGTGAGTGACCTCTCCAATCTCTTGAAACAGAGGCACATGGGATATATACAAATGACCCTTATGAACACCAGGTGTTTCAGCTAATTGGCGATTCTGAATGCCCGTTACTTGTTTTGTCATGTTAATGGACAATTTCAGGCCAAGAATGCCAAACCCCACTAGCTGTGGATTTGCATATTTTGGCCTTGTTATGACCTCATCAGCACAACACAAGCAGAGTGTTTGACTAAGCATAAAAAACACATTACAAATATCTCCTGCAAACTTATTGTCCTGTTTCAGGGCTAGGAAGCTGAAATGCACAACTGTGGTATATAGTGCACTACTCTTGTTTGCCAACATTACTTTAATGTGGACGAGTATAAACAAACAGTACTGTACCTAACAAGTTCAACTATCAAGAAATACTTAACTTTCTCTCTCTCTCTCTCTCTCTCCTCCAGTGAAACAAGCACATGTAAGTCTGACTACTACTGCTGCTGCAAAAGTTATCATAGTGCACTACCTAAAGAACTTGCACAGCTGAATTTCACCTGCAGTTGGCAAAAGTTCACAAGGAATGAATAACCAAGTTAAATCTATGTCAGGCAATTTCCAAGACTCAGACTAATAACATAATCTGTTAAGTCATGCATTAGTGTGTATTGTTTTGTAGTATTGAATCTGCTGGAAGGATATCCCCACCCCCACCTACTCAGCTTCACTCACAGGTCTTTTATTGCTGAGGGTGAAGCTACATTAACACTTCAGCATATTTCACTCTTATCAGTGTAATACATCCCTGGAAAAACATTGAAAAGCTCATAACTATAAAATTAGATGCTGTGACTCGAGTCAAGTATTTAGAGTTCAGACACCTTTTCTTTGTGTCCACTGATTGTTTATGGTGGTAAACCATTGGGCGGTGCTTCCTGCTCCATTCCCATTGCTCACTCCACAACCCTGCCCTTCCCCCATATCCAACCCACCCCCCAGCACCTCTACTCTTATCCTAAGCAAACCACTCCCCCTCATTCCTATGATCCAATTAAATACAACTCTACCTCGTCCATATCCACATTACATGCACACCTTACTTTCTTTTATTTAGCCAAACTTATCTGCTCTCCCTTACATCCATCACACCTTTCTCATGCCCTCTACTGTAATACTTTGCATCATACTCTATTTCACCATTAAAATATAATCGCCACCTCATACTATCTTACATTTACTCCAGGCTTACCACCTTCACTTCTACTATACACACAAACTAACATTGCACCATAATTTTACTAGTGACCAATCACATCTCCCCCACCAGTCATTATCACAAACTGCAAGGCAAAACACCTAACCACATTGTCAAAGCTCACCCTGAAGTCAAAATATTTCCAACCTTACCTTTAGCGGCACACATATCACTAGATAACAAAATCTCTGTTTATAGCTGATATTACATTCTAACACATAAATACCACTTTTACTGTTGTTAAACCCACTATCACAGTTGACATGCTCCTCCTTACCTGCCTATCCTCTTTACTCTTAATTCTCAACCTCGCTACAGCTATATCCTTGCTTACCCCCACACATCAATACACATCAACAACCTCCTCCAACCATCACCCCAATAAACACAGCTTCTCACATATCTCCTTTCAGCTTTGCCCCTATACCCTGCCATATTATCCAAGCCACAAACTGGCCTCCTCACCTCCTTTGAAACAACACTTGACACCAGTATCATCAACTAGTGATGAAAAACACTTCCCATGGTACTCCTTCCTCATTACCTACCTACTTAAATGTGGAGACATACATCCTAACCCTGGCCCACCTTCTAATCCTAACCAAAAGAGTAACCCCAAAAATTTAAACATACCTACATTGAACATTAGAAGGTAATGTAATAAAGTAGCCCCACTGCATGCCTGGATTGATCAAAATAAACCTGACATGCTAGCCCTTACCGAACATGGCTACAACCCAGTGTAAAAGACTCAGAAATACTACATCCAAACTTTGCAATATCCAGAAGAGATAGATCTAAAAAAAGGGGAGAGGGATAGCACTTCTAAATCCCTCTACGCTCAACATCACAACCTACACCAGTAATATACCCACCTTTTCCAATGCTGTGATACTAATCTCTTTTTTTAAAACTCAACATATCAAAAAGAATTTGCATAATAGTAATATATATCCCACCAGGTAACAATATACCAGTGTTGGAAAATATTTTAGCCTGGACATCCCAAACAATAAACCTTGAAACAATAATCTTACGAGATGTAAATATAGATTGGCAAACCATAGCTTCCCACTCCCCCACAAATAGTATAAATCTATATGTTTTTTCTCAGCTTATCAATACTCCAACAAGATACAGCAAACATCTCCCCTGCCATTCCACCCTAGACCAGATCCTAGTATCCCATCCTGCCAATTACCCCTTTTCCAGTACACTGTCTATTTCCCTGAGCAGTCATATGTCAGCTTATGCCATTAGAACAAACTCCCAACAACTAAGAGTACACACACTGTACAATCAGTTAGGAACTCAACTAATTTTGTCAGCTTAAATTCAACAATTTCTTACATGAAATAGACTATATGACCCTTAAACAACTACCCCTTAATGATGCTGTACTATACTTTAATAACACCTTCCTTCACATACTTAATACACTAGCTCCCATTCGTATGAAATAGACTGGACACCCCTTAAACTACTACCCCCTAATTATGCTGTACTATACTTTAATAACACCTTCCTTCACATACTTAATACACTAGCTCCCATTTGTATGAAATAGACTGGACAGTCCTTAAACAACTACCCCCTAATTATGCTGTACTATACTTTAATAACACCTTCCTTCACATACTTAATACACTAGCTCCCATTCGTATGAAATAGACTGGACAGCCCTTAAACAACTACCCCTTAATGATGCTGTACTATACTTTAATAACACCTTCCTTCACATACTTAATACATGAGCTCCCATTCACATGAAATAGACTGGACAGCCCTTAAACAACTACCCCTTAATGATGCTGTACTATACTTTAATAACACCTTCCTTCACATACTTGACACACCAGCTCCCATTCGTATGAAAAGAATCAAACAGAACTCGGCACCATGACTCTCTAAGGAATGTAAACACCTGATGAAACAAAGGGATGTAGCCTGGTCAACCTGGAAACAAAACAAAAATGAACAAAATCATATTAATTTCAAAACACTATGTAACAAAGTCACAAAAATAATCAACAGAGATAAGAAGTCATATTATTCCCAGCTTCAACTCCAGCATAAAATCAACCCCAGTAAATTTGTGCACTCCATACCTTCTTTACTTAGCCCTTGAAGAAATGGTGAGTACACCTTGTCACCTGATACACCTCCATCACAAATGGCTCAAAACTTTAACAAGCACTTCATAAAATCAATTTTGGGTCTGCTAACACCCCTAATGCTGGACCCCTCCCCCACCCTTCAACCTATTCAGACACCAACCCCAGACTATCAACTACTTCTAACCCTGATATTATCAATCCCTCTACTCGACAAAATGCCATACAAACCCCATTCTCACTTCAGCCCATACCTACTGGCACCATTAAGAAACTGCAACAAAAACTAAAACCCTGCTCTACCTCAGCTGACAATCTTCCACCATACTACCTCAAACTGGCTGCAAACTCAGTTACCTACCCAATCAGTATCCTTATAAATAGGTCTTTATCTGAATCAGAAGTATCTACCATATGAAAACAATCTCACATCACGCCCATCCACAAAGGAGGCAACTCTTTTGATCCATCCAATTTCCATCCTATATCCATTTTGTCACCCATATCCAAAATTCTCAAGAGAGGTATCCATCAGCAGGTAATGCAATATCTATTGCAAAACAATCTTTTAACCCAAACCCAACATGGCTTCTGACCTAACCACAGCACAGCTACAGCCCTATTATCTTTTACAGACACGGTGAATGAACAAGGCCAGAGATGCAGGATGCTATACAGCCCCAGTATTCTTTGATCTCTCCAAGGCCTTTGACACAGTGTCTCACCCCTTACTTTTGAACACACTGTCTAACTTAACTTCTCACATAACACAGTAAAATTATTTCAGAGTTACCTCAAGGATCATAAGCATGAATGAACATGAAAATGAACTTGCATCCTTTCTCCACAACTCTACTGGAGTCCCTCAAGGTTCCATCCTAGGACCCCTACTCTTCAACATTTTCACAAAAAACCTTCACACTGCCTCTCACCCTGGGACCCTCATTCAATATTCTGATGATTCCACCATAATCTGTGCTGCTCAATCACTACCAGAACTACTTTCAAAAACTCAACAGTCCTTTACTGCTGTCGAATCTTGGCTAAGAAATGCCCAACTCTTTCTTAATCCAAACAAGACAAAACTAGTACCCTTTCATCCCAAAAACACCTTCTTGTCACTGATCATTTCAACATCCTTGCATCTGACAACACTGTCATAAAAATAGTGCAGGAAGCCAAATTTCTAGGCATTATCATTGACAATAAACTTTCATTTGACCCCCCATATACAGCAAAATATTAAAAAAACTCATCGAAAACTGGGACTCTTATATAGAAAATAAAGCATTTCTTTACTGCAGCAACCAAAACTACCCTAGCAAAAATATATTTACTTCCCTCCCTTCTTTATGATTGCCCTGTCCTAACTAACTTACAAACTTCTACCCTAAGCAAGATCTAACAGTGCTACAACAAAGTTGCAAAGTTTACTACAAACTCTAAATATCACACACACACCACTGTAAACCACTCCTATAATTAAACTGGCTTGAACTCCCCAACCAACTTGCCCTTATTCAGCTATCTACCTTACACAACCTTATTTTTAAGCCTACTGCCTGCCCTGCACTTGCCAGTCTAGCCACACCTTACACACCAAATTGATCCTTACAATCAGAAGATAAACATCTCTTAGCTATCTCAAAACCAACAAGAAAACCAGGTCACTCTCTGTATTCATACTCTGTCTCTATACTATGGAATTCACTACCTCTACCTACCAGGTCCATGCCTGGCCTAAACCATTTCAAAGCCTCTTTAAAAAATCATCTCAAAAACACATGGCTCTGCTCCTGCATAAAGTCTGCCTAATGCTCAGCTCTTCCCCTTCTTCCACACTAGCCTCATCCTCCTCTTCTGTCACATTTCAATCACTCACAGACTGCAAGATCCTAAGGCTCTTCTAACTCCCTCTCTGTTCCTATACCATATCCTTAAGCTACTGCTCAGGCTGTATTGCTTCTATTCTTCGTAACTCTCTCACTATCTATCTGCATCACTAACTTTCTGGATACTATTTTCCTAACTGAAACTAAAATTATATTTATTTATTTATTTATTTTTTTTCATGTACAATAGTAGCCAATGTCACACATTGCTCTACCTACGTACTATTTTTGGACACTACATCATATATAGTGAGTAACTATTATTGTCTATAATGCTTTTAACTCTATAGAATCGTCTAGATGTGTTGTAGATATTGTAAAGTTTTGTAACATAGTTTGTTCTTTCAACTTATTTTGTATAGTATTTCTAATGTGATTTGTACTGTATTGGATTTTACTTTATTTTTATTGTACTGTATGTGGAGCTTTTCTACCCGGGCCTCTGCTGAGAACGGGTTCCGTAGACCCAGTCAGACCACCCCAGTAAACAAATGTCAAATAAATAAATAAATAAATGTTTGGTCTCACAGAGGGGTTCACTGTGGGAGTGGGTGTGCATCAGGGTTCAGCAACATTAGGAAAAAGGTCCGACAGGAACAGATCAACAAAGCTACTGCATGCAAAAATTTGGCACTACAGGCAGCCTCTGAGCAAGAACTTTAACAAAGGACAGGAGAATGGAATGCAAAACTGAAGACACATGGGATGAAACTGAGTACAGAAAAGAGACTGGTAATGGCAACAAATGGGGAAAGTCAGAAGAAGATGAAAACTGAGGTAGAAGGGAAATAGTGGAACAGGTTAACAGCTGCAAGTATCTAGGAGGGGTGGTTGAGGAGAAGGGAATTCTGAATGAGGATGACAAAGCCAGAATCAGGGAGCTTCAACCAAATGGCACAGTGTCAGGTGTAGTATATCACAGAAGAATGTCAAAGAAACTGAAAAGTTAGGTGTACGAACACAGCCAGTACTACTGCATGGTATAGAAACCTGGGTCGTAAAGGCAGAGCAGTTGAGGAAGCTAGAGGTGATGGAGTTGGAGTGCCTGAGATGGGTGGCAAGATGCACACAATTGAACAGACTAAGAAATGAGGACAAAAGTGTAGAAGCTAAAGAGGCTCCAACTGCAGTAAAGGTCAAAGAGAATAAATTACGGGGGTTTGGGCAGAAAAACAGAAGACAATCTGATGAAGATTTGGAGCAGACAGGACGAAGGCAGGATGAAATGAGGGCATCCAGCAAAGATGTATATAGATTGTGTGAGAGAGGACCAGAGACAGTTAGGCATGAGTGTTGAAGAAGGCAGGGCAGTGGAATTGAACAGATAGAGAAATTGTGACAGCTGACATTACACCTCAACCCCATGCAGAAAGTGGGGAAAGGGAGGTGGATGATGATAATTCTTGTAGTCAGGTGTACAGGGTTTGAATCCTTCCACCTCCATTTGTCTGTGGTGTGACTCTGCCCATATCATTTGTCTAGGCAGAGCACCCATGTGTCTGACCCTCTTTTATATCCGATTCCTGTGTAAGACAATTGGCTCATCAAATACCTGATTAAAGGAAATGAAACTTTATCAAGAAATAAAAAGAAGTTTGCTAATAGTCGCATGCTCCAATATATCCCCCACTTCTGAAAAAGACTTCCACTACATCTCAGGCAGAGTACCACTGTCAAAGGAAAAACTTCAAAGACCAATACACGTAAGGTTCAGTTAGGCACTTTAATTTACTTGCAGCAAGGTGACAAAAACATGCAAATACAAGGATTTGTCTAACTACTAACAGGAAGTATGTTCATTCTTATACTATTTTACAAGACATGGCCTTCTAAGCTGATATAATCAAACACAACTTTTAGCATTGTTCTACAGCAGATGTTACTTCAGATTTTCTGCTGACATGACTAGATTTGTGAGAAACATTTCAGAAAAACAACCTGGCCTTGGTGACCATTAATCCATTTACAAGCGTCTATTGTGTAGTGTTACTTTTCAAGGTACTTTTCTAATACAGATACAAGCAAATGCTGATTGCAGTTCATATTTTCAAGCAGGCTTTGTACTAATTATCTGTAACTTCTACAGCTGTGTATTTTCTCATGGAACAGCGGAACTTCTTGTCTAAGTTTCATACAAGTAGTATTGTTCTATTCATTATTTTCCTAATGCAAGCAGAAATCACCTGCTTCTCAGTAAATTTCCAAGGCGCAAGCAAGATTTTAGCTAACAGTACAAGGTCAGAAAGCAACTGCAGTTTGTACAGATTTATGCAGTATGAAATAAAATAAATGTGTTAAGGGCAGGATTCACGATGGCTTGCACGGAGTCTAAGAGTCGTGTAAGTCTCCATGCAGACATAGCGATCCAGGAACAGCCCGAAATACCGTGTAAGAGACCAGCTAAAACGTCTCTTACACGGGCAGGGCGTGGATATGCTAATGACCTCACTTGCAGCTGAAAGGCATGCAAATGAGGTAGATTAGCGATCCACAAAGCTGAAACCAGCCCGTGTAAGAGTCCTGTTAGGTGCAGAAATGTACTCAGTTGACAACTGAGTACGTTTCTGCAAATAACACAATGGAGCCATGTCAGCTCCAAATAAAGTGTGCATATGTGTCAGGCAGCATGCCAATGGCCAAATATGTGGCCATTGGCACGGTAACCCGATGCAAACATGAAAAAATATATATTTTTTTTTTGGCGATCGGCAAGATTTAAACGCAGCGCAGCCCCGCGCAAATGGGCTGCACTATATAAAATATTAAAATAAAGGTTTTAAACCCACAAATGTGGGTTTTATGCAATGCATGGATTTACAATGCGGGGACTAGCAGACCGAAAACAACATGGCCATCGTTTAGTGGTTGCTAAGGGGGGAAGCTGAGTGTAAGACACGTAACTAAGCATTAGTAGGCAATCCTATGTAAATGAGTGGTAGGATAGTGAATCTCACTGTCACATAGCAAATGAGCACATTCCATGTAGTGTAAGAGTTAGATAAGGGGGAGCAACAGAGTAGGAGATAGGTGACATCACAGGGGGGAATGTTAGAAAGAAATCAAGCTCATTGGAGCAAAGTGGTATGTGAAAGATGTCAGTCACACAGCATAGAAAGAGGAATGTCAACAGATAAGCATGGGAAAGTCAAGAAATGGAAGGTGTACACTGTGGCTAATACCAAAGTTTCTTGCTGTGCATGCATACGCACTTGTGCATGCTGGGAGGCGCGAGTAAGACAGAGTGCACGCATGTAAGGCAGAGTAAGCATGTAGGAGCCTGTTTAAAGATCTGTAAACCTGTTTGCACTGGTGTGCGCGTGCTGTAACCTGAATAAGCAGATTCTAGTCCGTGTAAGCATGTGTGCATGCGTGGTAGCCACTGTGAGCGTGTTTTCACTGGTATGCGCGCTGCTCCCCCCTGAGGAAGCAGAGAAGAAAAAGGAAGCAGAAGAAATAGTAGGAAGCTAGCAGGGAATACTGGTAGAGCTAGCAGGTGAAAACAATTAGAAGCAGGCAATTACACAGGCAGAATACTAGCCCAGCCCAGCACTTAAAACACTGCAAACAGCACTGCAGTATGTTTCTCTCAAGAGACACTGCAAGACAGGAGTAAGATATTAGAAGTGAAAACTGAAAAAGCTGCACTCAGACCAAACATGCTAGGGGCTGCCATAGCTGTTATAAGGAGACATATGAGACTTGCTGAGGGTGGTGACAATGCAAATGCTGCCAGACAACCCACAGTGAGGAGACAGAGAAGAGTGTACAGGCCCAGGGTCACCTACCAGGGGTTACATGAGCTGGAGATAGTGGAGCGCTATAGAGTGGACAGAGACCTCCTACAGCAAATTGTTGAGCTGTGCAGGCCACGCCTCACACATAGAACCAACAGAGGGGAACCCATCCCAGTGGAAACCAAGGTATGTGTTGGCCTAAGAATACTAGCAACAGGTACCTTCCAGAGACCAACTGGTGATATGATGGGGATCTCACAGGCATCAGCATCCAGGGTACTGCACCAGTTCCTGGATGCCATGTCGGCACATGTCTGAGATCATGTATATTTCCCCAATTCCCATGAGGCATTGGCCAGCAATATGCGACTCTTCCAGCAAATAGCGGAATACCCTGAGGTAGTGGGTGCAATAGACTGCACGCATATATGCATCAAGGCACCAGCTGGTGAGCGGGGTAGGGCCTACATTAACCACAAGGGCTTCCCCTCCATCAACTGCCAGGTCATGTGTGATGCCCAGGGCATAATAACGAATGTGTGTGCTGGCTGCCCTGGAAGCTACCATGATTCCCATATCTGGCATCTGACGCAGCTGTACCAGACATTTTCCAATGGGGACATCCCACATGGACACTTAGTGGTGGATGCTGGATATGCACTGGAGCCGTGGCTGATGACACCCATCAGAAACGCACACACACCTGAACAAGAATGCCATAATGAGGCACATGCACAAACACGAAATGTAATAGAGCGCGTGTTTGGGCTGCTCAAGTCACGTTTCCGGTGCCTGGACATATCTGGTGGAGCCTTGCAGTACTCACCAACTACAAGTACCCAAATTGTCATGGTATGTGCTATGCTACATAATATGATACTGCGAAAACAGCTGTAGCAGGACCAGCATAGGGCTGGGCCAAACAGCCCCCCACCATTGCCAAGGCCATCACAGGCAGAGCATGACTCGGAGGAGGAACAACCTGAGCCTGCCCCAGTAGGCAGAAGGAGGCGTGCCCAGTATGCCCTGGCCTTGGCAAAGAGGCAACACATAGCACATGCACTGGCTCAATAGGAACCCTGGGAATGATAACCCTCTCTGACTCATTCATATAGTAAAAGGGACGCCTAACATGACACAACCTGCTTTCAAACATGTACAGGGAGTGTAGTATGTGCATCCGACATAGGCAGCCCTGCAGCACCACCTGAGGCATGATTGCCATGTGTTAAGCAATGTAACACCATCTAGTATTTGCAAACATGATGACCCTGCCTAACATCTCACCCTCACCAAGCATGATGCCACACTATGAAGACAACAAGATCAAGTACAATAATTGGCTGAAGTATTGCTGCTAGTCAAAGGGGAACAAATAGCTGACAGCCTGGGATGACATGCCGAGCAATACATGATGCTCCACCTGCTAGGGATGGCACACACCCAGCACACCTGGCTGTGTGGATACTGGCAAAGGCTGTTGTCACCCCCACTGTGCCTTGAATAGGTAAGGCTGGAAACACAAACCCACCACCATAGGTAGCACAAGGGATAACAACCTGGACATAATGCTACCCAATGCCAGAAGTCTAAACTGCAAGATGCATGCAGACCAAACCCACCTCAGCATGGAGAATGGTAATATCTGTTCTGTAACAGAAACCTGGGTCAAGGCTCAGAAGAGCACCCTAATACTACCAGGTTATGCCTTACACCATGCTTTACAGCCGCAAAATATGGAACAAACCTTCAATAGGAGTGTGGCTATCAATAATTGTCAAGGATAACCACACCCCCAGGTTTTTACCACAGCAAGAAGCAGCATGGACTATCCACGGGCAAGTAACATTGGCTCAAACTGCGTCCCAGTTTGCAGCTTGCTACAGACCACTCTCCCAAACCCAGGAACCCCAGTCAGCCTTCCTGAAGACACTGCAGAGTATGAATGTCTCACCAAATACCAAACAAGGCACACACAAAGTATGACATAGGTGGTAATCCATTATGTACGGAAGAAGTAATCAGGGACCTAGGGACACAAGTGGACAGTAACCCGTCATGTGACACTCACATTGCCAAGGTGGCCAGGAAGACCTGCTATATCGCCCACCTTAACATGAAAGGATGCACATGTAGATCAAGAGAGGTCACTGTGCCACCATACTCTTCTCTTATCAGGCCCATACTTGAGAACAATGCCCCATTTTGGATGTACCTTACCTGACACCTGCAGCAGTTAGAAAGACCCCAAACGTACCTCACCAAGAGGATAAAGGGTCCAAACATTTGTCATCTGCTGCCTGGCTGAAGAAACCACAGCCCAATTCACATGCATATTGCCCAGTCAGAGGCGATGTATGCCAGATGTACAAGGCCAAGTCCAATCCAGAATGAATGGACATGCCCCACTGCAGAAACTCCAAATCCATCAGAGACACCACAGTGAGATATCTGAACCTCCACACATAAATAAATAGGATGTGCTGGAGGGACAGATTTATAACCCAAAGGCTCCTTACACTCTGGAACAGAATCCCAGTCCATGATAGGCTGAGCTACACACTCATACTCAACAAGAGAAATCTGGTCAAGTGTATGGGAGATAGTAGGTGTACACTGGGGGCCATCTCTGTGTCACATCTAGTAAAGTAAACCCTAAATGGGCATAATATGCACATTGCAAGGGGTGTCGAAAGCCACACACAGTCTGTCTAGGCTCAAACATGGCCAGGGCAGATAGCCTAGTATGAACCTATGAACCTATGACGATACAAATTGTGCAGGACACAAAGGATAATCACACAGCTGTCCTAACTGATGGTTTGAACCATGGTGATAATCCACAGATATGCTCTGCGTTACTCAAATATCACAAACAATACACCAAACCCACACACATTGCCAACATCCAACCTAACAGATTCTTTGCAAACTCCCCACCAGCACCAAACTGCCAAATATCTATCCCAGCAGAGTGCTGGCCCTCTGACATTGCAGATGCTGAGGTAGCAGCCAGCATCTACAAAGCAAACCACACAGCATCAATGGTACCAGATGGTGTCCTGGGTTGTGTCCAACAAGAACTGTAAGAAGAATGGAACACCAAATAGCACTACTGCTCACTCTCAGTCTTACCACCGGATATGTACCCAAAGAGAAGTGTACAGCAACAGTGGTCCCTCACCACAAAGGTGGTGCCTGAATGGATACTGCAAACTATCACCCCTCAACCCTGACTATCTTGGTCGGCAAAGTAATGGAGAGGATGATCATGGACGCCAGGAATAACGAGATTGGGTACCCTACCCAGTGTGGCTTTCATAGGGCAGATCCTGCCCCTTAAACATGTCTGACTCATGTGAAACATGCACCGAGGCCATTGATGAGGGGAATGTGGTTCACACAGCCTATCTGGACCTTGCTAAACCCTTCCATACAATACCCCAGTTGTTCAGTACAGATAAGCTCACCAGCCTAACTATAAACCCCTATCCAAGTAGATGGGTTGCAAACCAGCTCAAGGACAGAACTGACCTGGTCAGAAATGCTGCAGCCATGTCAGACTACAAACCAGGTACAACTGGCATCCCACAAGGCACGGTCCTGGGACCTCTCTTGTATGGTATATATGTCACATAGGTACAGGCCAACATGGAAGGACTGTGTCTGAACAGGTTCACAGATGACTACAAACTGCCCACCATATCGGACCCTCCAGCTGACACAAGCATCCTACAAAAGGCACACATAGATACAGACAAGTTGTGCCACAGCCATGTCAACAAACAAAATGCAGAATAGTGTATAGTCATCCCCTGTGGAAACACAGTACGTGGCCACAAATTACCACATAGGTGTTAGCCCATTAAGTACATCAGGAGCAATAAGAGACCTGGGGACACAAGGTGATAGATATCCTGCATGTGACAACCATGTGTCTGTAGTGGTTACAGAAACATACCATATACCCACCTAATCATGAAGGTAAGCACAGCTAGGTCAGGGTAGGTCATTGTGCCTCTCCAGTTATCCATCAGCAGCCTCACAATTGCATACAATGGCCCTTGTGGGATGTACCTTAGCAGACACCTGCATCAACTGGAAAGACCCCACAAATACCCCACCAGGAGGATCTCAAAGCTGTAACAGATGCCATGTGTTGTCTGATTAAACAAACTGCAGCTCCACACAGTGCCATACCACCTGGCTAGAGGTGATCTGTGCCTGATGTATAAAGCCATGACCAAGCTGGAATCAATGGACATTTGGCACCATGTAAAATCTGAATGCTGGTAACCTATGCACATGACAGGCCTGAACCCCAGCACAGACATAAACAGGACATGCTGTACCGATTGGTCCATAACCCAGAAGCTCACTCCATGCATGACTAAACTCCCAGTACAGGTTATCCAGGGAGTCCCTCATTGACTGTCATCTAGAGGAATCATGATGACTGGATGGGAGATGGTAGGTGTACCCTGGATATTACCTGTATGTCACGGGTAGACAGAGGCACAGCACACTAACCTTGAAATATGTCATGGCAAACACCAGTAAATATGTGTGTTGAAGGACAAACACTCTCTGACTAGCATTACAAATGGCCTAGGGCACATGGCCATTGTTTGTCACTGTCCACACAAGTTGTGGAATACATTAACAATGTCGGACAATCTTGTTCTATGTTGTCCATATCTGAACAAAAAGCAACAAGGTCATATCTGCATAACTGGCCCTCAACCAGTCTGGTGTGCTCACTATAAATATTACAAGCAGTGATAGGACTGAAACCGATGATACTGTCCACCACACTGAAAGTACTGAACTAGTACACTATACGACAATACACTGTTTGGTCAGTATGAAAGGATGTTGACAACTGTATGCAAACTATCCCATGGCAACCCTGCAGGCACAGCATAATGCCTGTGAGGTTCAGACAAAAAGCAGTTGGGCAGTAGGAACACAACCTGATGTCCAACACTCAACTGTACATGTGAAATATAGATGAAGTCCACACACAAACACAAATGTGGTGGACCACAGATCTCAACATATGGAAAGTTCACATTGGGCATGCTTGCACACTTAGATAAATGAGACGTGTCAGTCAAGAAGCCATATAAACTGTGAACTGGGCATGCTCACACACTTGGGCCATGTCACAGTTCAGCAGTTGCACACACATATCTGGCATTTGTATGTGTTAATACAGGAACCTCCCACAATACAGAAATCTGCCCAGTGCACACAGTGAAATTACAACAGAGACATAAGTAAAGTAGTCGATCCCACTCATATGCAAACATCTGTCACAGTACACAAGTTGTTCATAGAGATAGGGAAAGCTATGGCAATAAAGACCCACAAACAGTTTATGAGCAACAGATACTTGCATCTGGCAGTAAACATATGGCCGTAGAGTTCAATACTAGGCTGTTGTCCCTAGGGAATACAGAAGGCTATCCACAGTGTATTTGGCGTTTGCCTCTGCAGTACAGTAGGCCACTGTGCCTCTGCAAAGTTAATGCATATATATGCTCTCCCCCTTACTGATGGATAGTAACAGATGTACATACCTCTTCATAAATAATGATGTCAGCACACTATACATATGTCAAGAGCACAAATGGTACCCAGTAATTTGTATAGCGCACTCAGCTACTGCGTCTCCCACAAGTGTCATAACGTAGTTAGGTAGGGGTTTGAATCCTGCAAGTGCTCAGTGTGTGAATGTGGGGGGGAGTAGGGTGTGTAAGAGAAATGTCCCTTTTGGCAACTAGTACAACACACCACATGCTGCATATTCCACTGTCTAAACACTGATGATGTCAGCACTCTATAAGTACAGCAGGAGAAAGCAAACCTCCCAGTAATGTGAATAGCGCATAACATAGTTAGTTAGGGGTTTGAATCCTGCAAGTACTCAGTGTAAGTGTGCGTGTGAATGTGGGGGGGGGTAGGGTGTGTGCAATTCTATGCGTAAGAAATATGTCCCTTTTGGCAACTAGTACAACACACCACATGCTGCATATTCCACTGTCTAAACGCTGATGATGTCAGCACCCTATGAGTACAGCAGGAGAAAGCAAGCCTCCCAGTAATGCAAATAGCATGCTCTGCTACTGCGTCTCTCACAAGTGTCATAACACAGTTAGGTAGGGGTTGGTATCCTACAAACGCCATGTGTGTTTTTGTCACACAGTTTGTCCATGTATGTGGGTTGTTGTTCCCAATATTGCACGACATAGATTATATCAGTAATGTCAATGCACACATGATGTATATGTGTGCCACATACACATATGTACCTGTGACCTTCAATAGTTCCCATGTCTGAAGCCTGCCTCATGTGAATACATGGAATTTGCATTAGACAACTTTATGACTGTGGTGTTCTGTGCAGGGGCTGCATGTGGTATGTGAATATACAGTGTGAGTTGTATATGGTGTCATCCTACCAGCGAGGGATACACGTCTGGTCTGGAGCATATAGTCCACATGTTGTTGATGGACAAGTGCAGCATGTTGTCACCTCTTGTGGGAGTGGTAACAAGTTGTTCCATAGCAATTCAGTGAATAAATGCTAGGAACATTTCAGCTAGGGTCTTGGAGCTAGAGTAATGCTCACACTCTATGTTTGGGTAGTTGCAGTCCACTCATATAATGGTGTTTGTAGAGACCGTCAAGTTGGTTTCCTGGGTATGGGAGGGTGGTGTGTGCCAGGCTATGAACCTGAAGGCAGTCTAACCCACTGTTAGTTGCACATGGATAGGCTCTGATGCTTTGTGCTGTGCCACCAACCTGGAGGTGTGTGTATCTGTGGTGCCTTTGGATACTTCCCCCCTGTTCTGGTTTGGTGCATGTTTAGGGAACGACAAGCATGGTATGAGGTATGACCTGGCAGTGATGGGGTGCACCTGGGAGCCTTGTACCAGGATTCTGTTACTGCACAGATATTGCTGTTCTCCATGCTAAGGACAGTTTCCAGTGCATGCATCTTGAGGTTTACACTGCTGGCATTGAGTAGCATTACTATTAGTGTCCTATCCCGTGTGATACCTGTGTAGGTGGCTATGTGATTTGAGCCTTGCATAAAAAGGCACTATGTGTGTAGCAAGAGCCTTTGCCAATATACAATGGCCCATGGGTGACAGGTGCAAGCTGTCCCTAGCAAAGCATCGTGGCTTGTCTAGCATGTAATCCCACGCTGACAGGCATTGGATCCCCTTTGAATGTCACAAAAACATAAGCCAATTGTAGAAATTGATCATCCTGTCTACATATTGTGGCAGCATTCTTGGTGAGGGTAAGATGCTACTCAAGGTCAGCGTCATACCAGCCTGTGCCACATGCTCAGAGACCCCCTCTATGTCCCCTATCATGTAGTCCAGGGAGGTACGTCACAGGTCATTCACACTGGCATGGACAATGACTGAGTCATATTTGTACATGCCTTGGAGTGACCTGTATGCTTGTGTTATGTGGTGGATCCTAGTGCCAGATGGGCATCTCACCATGACCTTCTCCTTGTTCAGCCTGGTGAGCGGGACCTCAGTGTACCTGACGATAGAGGTACCTATTACAACTGTAGCAGGTGTGTTGTTTAGCCATACGGGCTGTGACTGTTCGGCACACAGGCTTTGTGAGCTATGTGTTGCACGTGCTCTGTTCTGGCATAATGTTTGCTTGTGTGTCTGCTTCGCAGGTGTCTGCTGCTCAGGCAGGATGCTATTCTGAGACTCCAAGAATGTTCCTGTGTGTTTATGTGTTTGGATTGCTGTCGTGGTAGGTCTATGTGAGACTGGTATTGTATTCACTGTAGTATCCCACTCCACCTGACAGGTTATGCCAGTACTGAGTTAAGAGAGCTTAGCCCCCAGTTTGGCTATGTGGTTGCATCTCTCACATGTGTTGTAAGTTTATGGGTAGGGGAGTGGGTTGTCTGTGTACATGAGGCAGCTGTAACATTGCCGCATGACTCACAGATTCACCAACTGGACCAGAGAGGAGATAGACAAATGACCTTTGCACATGCTACCATAGTATTGTGAATTCCATAATAATTAACAACACATAGGGCCAATGGGGAACAAGGTACTCAAGGTGAGTATGTGAGGGTGTAGTGCTTCTGATTTGTTAGTGCTGGCATATATAACTGCTTTCGTGAGCAAATGCCAGGTAAGTCATATGCAATGTTTTACAGGCAACTTACATGCAAACAGGACAAACAGTGACGTTCTGTCAAGTGAGACATGGACATCAGTACAGTAAGCAATACAGATGTCACTAGGGATCCACAGAGGTGCTGTAAATCTGCATTGCAGGTGGAATCAGTGTTTCAGGGAAATAACAAGCAAACATGCATACAGACAAAGCTACAGTCAGCAGGCCTGGATCTAGTCTATGCTACAACAAATAAGGTGTACGACTTCCAGTAGTAACAGTGCAAATATGCAGGCACTATAAGCCTGTACCCAGAAATTCACAGGTCAGACGGGCAGGGTCCAGCCTCACCTCCCACAAGTGTACAGACCATGTACCTTCATAATGTAGAATAACTGGCCTGAAACCCAAGTGCTCATACCTGAAATAATACACATTTCGAATAACAGACACTGAGCCCTCACTCAGCAGTTCCAAACTTAGTAGGATGTATGCTACCTGTCTTGGCACCACAATATCCTTGACATGTATGGAAACTCTCCCTCCTGTTATAGTTAGTTCTGTGTTTTGGGGCTGTCAAGCATGGTATGAGGTGTGACCTTGTAGTGCTAGGGTGCTCTTGTGAGTCTTGAACCTGTTGTGTATTACTGCACAGATATCAACATCCTCAAACATCCTCATTGCAGAGTCGAGTGTGGACAGCATGCAGCTTGCAGTTTACATGTCCATCATTGAGTATCAATACTTACATTTTCTTATCCCCTGTGCTACCTATGTAGATGGCCTTCTGTTGACAGCCTCACCACCAGTATGCAAAGATGTGCAGACATTACACTATGGGTGTACAAAACAATACAATGACAATCATACTGTTACTGCATCAGGCATGCTGGGATATACCCACAATGATATCATTACACTGTACTGTTGACAACATGATAGTATTACTACACTTCTATGTAGTCACCCTGTGCATCAGCACCATGTTAACCTGTTCCTGCACCGATGTTACAGATTGCAGGAGGTGGCACAGTTTCATCATATGCACAGGGTGTGTACTTGGTATGCCTGAGTCTACCACTGATACAACCAATTGACATGTATGTGTGTGTGTGTTGGTGAGGGACAGCAGTACAAGATGGGGTAACGTTGATGCAGTATGTGCGTGTATGTGGTAGCCCTAGGCATTATCAATTCGCATGTGTGTATGCATGCACACAGTTCCACCTCATGGCTGCCATATACAGGTGCTTGTGGACAGCCACAGACTGTACCTGCCAGGTCATACAGATCACTGTCTCTGGCCACGGACACGGTACCTGTGCCTGGCAGGGGTGCTATGGACCGTATCAGGTACTAAGCCAGACTGGGTACTGTCATCAGAAGCAGGTGGTTGGTGACTGGAGACAGGTCCCTGTTGGGACTGTCCAGAGCCACATGCACGTGGTCTCCTGGGGCGGTCTGATGACAGCACAGACCCAGCATTGCTGGGGCTGCTGCTGGCACTATGGGAGTGGCCACAGGCCTGTTGTCGTCTGCGATGACTGCCAGCTGCTGCTGTTGCTGGCATACGCCCACGTCGATGCCTCAACCGTCCACCATTGCCCTGGCTCATGGACATGTAGTTGTGGAACAGATCTAATGTGTCCCCCCAACGTCTGTCAATGACCTTGGTGAAATTACAGATGGCAGCCGCAACATCATGCATACTGTCATTCATAGCTGTGCGACATGCTCTCAGCTCCCTCAGACCCTGTCTGGTGTACCGTTCCATACGTGACTGTGCCTGCATTACAGCCTGAAACATAGCTGAGGTTGAAAGACCTCTGTGGGCATGTCTGACAGGGGCAGTACGCCCACGGATGCTCCCACGAGAACCCCTGGACATCTGCCTGTGTGGTACCATGTCAGGACCCTAGCCATGGCTGCTGTGTGGGGATGCATGTGCCACCGATACCACATTACCCTGGTCAATGCCCACTGTATCCTGTCCATCACCTAGGGACAATGGTGACAAAGGATGTATTGGCAGGATGACTGTGCGCATTGATGGGGTCGACAGCTGTGTACTGTCAATTGGCTGACCAACGACAGACCCTGGCACACCTCCCTGTGCCATTACACAGGTATCATCATTATTACTATCCATGGCAGCTGATTCAGGTTCCCTGCTGCACAACACCAGAACAGCACCAGAACCTGTGGGAGTAAGACAGGAAACACAGGTTACAATGTGTACACAATGTCATCACTGATACACAAAGGCACACATGCACACATGCACACAGGTGCACACATGCACACATGCACACATGCACACAGGTGCAAACATGCACACATGCACACAGGTGCACACATGCACACAGGTGCACACATGCACGCAGGTGCACCCATGCACACAGGTGCACACATGCACACATTCACACAGGTGCACACATGCACACATGCACACATGCACACAGGTGCACTTGCACACATGCACACATGCACACATGCACACTCCTCAGTATATGAGATATCAACACACAGACACAAACACACCTGCAATCAAACACATAGCACTACTGCTTCAGCCTAATATTACTATTAGTATCAAGAGTATTGAAGGTATTGTTATTAAACACCCACCAGCATGGATAGGCTGCCTTGCTGTTACACCAGAGGGACCTGCAGAAATGAGACATTTATTGTCAGTGGGCACAACTGTGCCATTGATACTGCGAGTATGATACAGTTCAGTAGTACAACAGTTGGCTTCCACAGGTCTACTGCTGATATTGAGAATATCACTCTTGCAAATAATTACCAAGATAATAGCTACAAAATGAGGACACACCTCACACATGCATAAACTACCAGTGTACAGAACAGTCAACTATACATATGGCATGTTACCTGCACGCTCTGAGTCCTGCTGCTGGGTGGCTCCAGCCTTCATCATTATGCATGTATGCTGCTGCTGTTGTTGCTGTTGGGCTGGAGCCACAACACTTAGGAGTAGTCCCTCCAGTCTGGTGAGGGGGGATGTATAACTGCCCCACCCCCTGTGGCAAGCTGTTGCCTGTGGATATCCGACACACGCTGATGGACATTTCTAATTAAATCACTGCAGTGATGGCGTACCTGCTCATATGTCCGGTTATGCATGCCTATGTCATTTACCTGACGTACCAGGTCTTGCCACAGTGCAGCCCTCTCCTGCTGGTTCTGGCTGGTGCGGGAAAAGAGTATTGCGAACTCCCGCATCAGGCTCTGGTGTATCTCCTCATCCTCCGCAGCGGAGTAGGTAGGATTTCGCTGGTGAACCATAGCCCTGAAAAGGAAAAGAAAAATATGTCAACAATATATGTAAGCAAAATATGGCACACATAATACACATAATACTCGACTGTAGTGATATAACTTAACTCCCATATATAGCATCTGTCTGTCTATTGGGGGATACACATGTAAATGACCAGATATCAGTGCTCAGCCAACAACTGTGCAACAGTACCTGGCACACTCCATACGACAGATCAGTATACTCCAGCAGTCAGCACACTGGTTCAGGTCCAATGCACAACCTCACACTGGGGGGTTGTATCAAGGTACTGTATGGGGAACATTATCAACCCATGCACTGCATGCAATGCACGTTACATATTTCACTGGTAATGTACACTACTCTTACTTGCCATAACCCTACCTACACCGCAGTCACATACAGGGTAACACAGCACAACATATGGCAATGTAGTATGTTTGGATCGCAATACCTCACACATCTGTCTCTGGCCTCACACCAAGGACACACACTACCATGACAGACAGACAGTCATGGTGAGCAATCACACCATTACATAACATGCACGCAGTCACTGGCACACTCATTCCACCTCACATAGTTGGTTTGCAATGGGTTCGTGGGTGTGCATTGTGTCTTAGGTAGGTAATATGATATTGCCCCTGGGCCTACAGCAGCATACTGTTATGCTACCCTGCCCCTTGTGACACATGTAATGTGATTGTACCTACTCCTGTCAAAAAGTTACACAGGGTGACTCATATGGCATATTACCTATCTGCATAACATTCAGCAGGGGAATGTCTGACATCTACTCATCTTGCTTCTTAATGCTGTGTGGTTTACTCCAGGGTATGTCTTATCTGTGGGTAGGAACCTGTACCTCCACCATGTGCTCTTTACTGCGGAGACAAGGACGACAGACATAGGTCACTTGGGTTGTGGATGTTGTGAGGTGTTACCATGGTTGTTGGACAACTGTCATGGGTGTGACTTAACTATGTATATCCAGCAGTGGTAACCTCTATGTAGGTAGCATGGGTGCGCTCTGTGGTCTTGTCAGTCACTCTGCATAGGTAATGTGTTTGAGTGCATTGTCACAGTTTCTTAAGTATGACTGTGTCCTTCTCCATATCTGTAGCTGTCATGGGAGGTACATACCATGTAGGACATTGTGGGGTGTAGAGGGGTACAGTGACCTACATGTCCATAGCTGACACACCATGTCTGCTGACACATACCATGTACAGGTATTACAGGACTAGTGTGCCACTGTGAATATCAATGGGAAGCCTATTGTACACTTGTTGCCCCTGTTCCCCGCTGACACATGCAGTGGTGGCCAGGTAAGCACATATGTGGTGGTTACTGATGTAAGTGTTTTGGAATGGGGTATGGTACTCCAGTATCCACACTGGTGTTCACTCCATGCCTTTGTCACCAGGCACCTGTTGCAATACATCTGCGCACATGTTCCTCACTCAGTATATATATATATATATATATATATATATATATATATATATATATATATATATATATACATATATGTATGTGTATATTTATATATATATATATATATATTTATATATATATATATATATATATATATATATATATATTTATATATATATATATATATATATATATATATATATATATATATATATATATATATATATATATATATATATATATATATATATACAATATATTATATATATAGCTATATAGATATAGATATGGAGAGAGAGGGGGAGAGAGAGAGAGAGAGAGGGTGGGACAGAGAGAGAGAGAGATAGTCATATACAGACATATCTGTAGACAGTCAGATCTGTCTGTATATGTATATGTATCTACATATATCTATATATGTATGTGTGTATTACATATATATGTATGTACATATTCTATCTATCTATATATGTCTATGTATTTCTACATCCCTCTCTATCTATGTATACATATATGCATATTATATATATATATATATATATATATATATATATATATATATACATACATATCTCGATATACATACGTATACATATGATATATATATATATATATATATATATATATATATATATATATAAACCTTTTTATCTACACATATGTATACACACACTAACGTACTGATGAACATCCATTACTGTACAACCTACATTGTACATTGCACTACAACCTACATTGATATGTGCACATAGTTACCTTCACATACATATGTATGTACAGCCTTCAGTGACAGTTGCAGTATGTCCCCTGCCCTATGCACATCTTCATATACATAGATACAGACCAATAACACATATCGTAGGGTTCACAGTATGTAGACTATTATAATATTACTTTACATTACCTGTGTTTGTTACAGCTGTTTGCTTTGGCTTTCTGATAGTTGGCCTGCTGCTGCTTCTCTTGCCAGCTTCAGTTTGCCTTGGCAGTGTCAGGTTGTGATGACAACTTGTTTGTTTTGTTGTTATATATTTTCTTTCTTTTCTGTTCTTTTCTCTCTCTCTCTCTCTCTCTCTCTCTCTCTCTCTCTCTCTCTGTCTCTACATCCAGAGGGTGCAATGAAAGTATTGCATGTGTGGACTGGGAGTACAGGATGCTTTTGTAGGTATCTGCACATGTCCATGTGATGGCCTCTGCACCAATTGTTAGCAAGCATTTACTAATTGCATGCAGCCTGTTGTGTAGTGATTGCAGTTCTCACTGTGATTTCAGGACAGTGCTATAAAAATGTTTGTTAGGTAGGCGTAGCCCTTTCAGATTATCAGGGTGGGGACCATGCTGGTATGCTGTGGACACTGTTCTGTGAGTGTAATGGTTGGTATGTCTCTCATATTTCAGGCTGTGTTGTAGACACTGCAATGCATGTTGTACTGTAACCTGAGTATTCCTTCCTCCAGTTTCCTTCTCAGTGTCTATGTAAACTGACACCTAAGACTAGTAATACTGTGTATATGGGTGTGTGTGCTTTCCTGTGGGACTTGTGGTGTAACTGGTATATAGCAGTGGCTCTTGCAATTTGTTGCTATGGCTTCAATATTTGCCCTTTACATTCACTCCTTGTATGCCTGCTAGGTGCCTTTACTGTAATGTGTTGCTATGGCTTTCCTATTTTCCATTTACATTCACAGCTTGTAATGCTTGCTATATCTGTTTGAGCAGGAATTCCCTATGTGTTTGTTGTGGTAGGGTGGTACTGCATGCAGTGTGGTCTGGCCATGGTGTGGGCCTTGACACTTAGAACGGTATTTGATTATGCTGCTGAGCAGGCCTCAGATACTCTCAGGTGCATCTTTTATCAGCCTCATGGAATGGTACATATCAGGGGGATACACCCATGAAATTTTCCGATATTCTGCAGTTGTGACTGTGGGTTATTTTAAGCATATGTATTACTACACCATTTGTGACGTGCAAGTGGTGCATACTTTCAGTAATTCATAGTTACCATAGCATGTGTTGTAACACCTTTCTTCCTACTGTTAGTACATTTCACAGGGAGTCAGTGGGGCACAGTTAACATTTGTTTTCATATCAGGGACATCCCTGTAACTCAGTCACAGTTGCTATGTCTGGGCTCTTAACTATTAAACTATGGCAGTGTTTATCCTGCTCTGAGTATGTGTGTGGCTTGCAAGGTGCTACTGTGACATTATTACCTACTAGCTACCAACTAGCATGGCTGTTTCTCTTCACACACTAATATTTTACAAATCCACTAGATTTGACAGTAAATATACATGACATGCTTTGTGTACTAGACTTCCTATATTCCCTTTACATTCATTCCTACTATTTCATGATATATTTCTTTCAGCACAATGTTCGTGTATAGCAGTCATGGCTTAGTGGTAAGTCATGCAGACTACTGTTTCCAAGGTCCTGGGTTCGGGACTGATAGTGGGATTTTATTTTGCTTCTGAGCAGACTACAGGCCTTGTCATTCAGAGTGACTAAGGCACTTTAAAGCAGTTGTAAGCAGGTTAGCGCTGGTTTGCGCGGAGCTCACGCATGTGCACTGTCGCTTAGCTTCGCGCACACACGTTTAGCTAAGTGCAAACAAGCGCACACCCGCTTACAACTGCTTAAAAGTGCTTACTCTCGCGCACACCTATGCTAATTTCTTTGGATGAAAATAAAATGGGGAGATAGGAAAGTGGTGTAAAAGGGGGCACAAAGAGGGTAGGACAGTAGGAAAACAAGCCCGGGATTTGCAGGAAGGATGTAGGATAGGCCCATAGCTGCCCATTTCTTTATCAGCAAAAGCTGTGCATATGTGTGTAATTTGGTGTGAAATTTAAAACCTTCCACCCCTGAGAGAGGGGTGAGGACAACAATATTTGTTGTACAGCCAATTGTAATTGCCAGTTTACATGTCCAGCAGACATGTCTGCGAAATGGGCAGCTATGTATGGGGCGTAATTTTTTTGTGGGAACAGAGTGCCCTTTTTTTTTCAGGTGAGAGTGGAATGTCAGGTACAGGAAGTAGGTATAGTTGGGGAGGTAGGTAGGGGAGGTTAACAGACAAGACAAACAAGACACACACAGGGGTGGTGTATGACACATGTGGGGGGGAAACACAATTGACGGGGACGGATGTTTGGATATCTCGAGCCCATGAGCCCACAGATGGCAACAGTGGAACTGAGATCTCCACCCATGGGCAGTTGCCACTGTGCCTTCACTGCCCAGTTCGGGTCTGTGCTGGGGGCTGTGTAGGATGGGAAGCAGGCACGCCCATGATTTGTGCCACCCGTGCCTCAAGCTGGCATAGGGGCTCAAGCACAGAATGCCTGATCACCCTATGCACCACAGTCCGGACACTACGGAGGGTGAGTGGATGGTCTCCTCCAGCCACGCTTGCAGAGGGGGGACGAGCCCCATCCCCTGCAGCGCTTCCACCTGAAGGTGGCACAGGGCTACCGAAGGAGGGTCCGGCCTGGGCACTATTGCCAGGTGCACTCACCAGCTGAGGTAGGAGAGGTGGGTCCGCTGGAACCCGCCTTCCCTGTCGTCCTATGTTTTGCATTATTTTATGACAGCTTGGGTTAGTAACAAACAATACCATTTACAATTAGTTGTAACAGCATGCATTAGTATTCCCATTAACCAAACACCCATAAATTCAAGACATTGAACAGCAAGCATAGCACATGCACAATTTGAACAACAGTACACAATCCAACAGCATGCAGGGTTGATAGATGGCAACAGGCCATCAGGTTTGGATGTATGAACAGGGCACATGCATCAACGTACATGCAAATATGTATGAACCAACAGGACAAATGTCCAGGGGAATTAATTGTGAATACACCTACCCATTTCATGTGAAATGGATTATTTGTGGTTATAGGGTAGGGTGAAGAAATATTTCATTAACAACTTCAAATACCTATACATATGCTGTACATTTCTACTAGCTGCAGATATATACAACCTACAGGTCTGACTACAGTTTCCTATGTGTAAACTTAGGCATGTTGATGATGGGAATGTTACTGCTACATTAATATACATTGCATTTTTATTCATACACATTCATATCTGGCTCTGTTCAGCTACAGCATCCTGCTACATTTGCTTTATATGGCTCTAGACAACTGTGGATGTTTGGTATTTCATACAACCATACTATCTGCATATTGCAAAGGTACAGCAACATATCCAAATTGTGGGACGGACATTCCAGCTTCAGTACTTTATTGCACACATTTCACTCTTTGGTTGTGCCTGTCACATTCATTTCATTCTGTACTGACTGCAGTATACTTTATTCAGGAGTTATTACAACTTTATTGGTGGATTCATACCTCTTTCTCACACTCTCACTTGTTGGTTTTTTACAATTCAGGATGGTGCTTAATTGTAGGCTTTATTGACATGTTTTACTTGGTTACAACAATCCTTTCCAACAGTCTCACTTGTGTCATGTTTCAGATTTTAAATGGGGATATATTTCACACATGTGTTGTACTCAGCTTGTGTAGCTGTAATTTACAGCCTGCTGCAGGTTATGTACTATTACATTACAGGTGGAACATCTTTATTTCAGACTTGTTTCATTTTTATTTTTGGATTACAGGCTGCATCACAGTTATGTAATCACACAGTACTAGCAGAATCTCTCTTACACTGTTACTTGAACTTTTTATTAATAAGTGGCTACACTGCATTCTTTTGCAAGCTGTCATACTTATATTTTTTAACAGTTACAGGGAGAGAATTACTAACCTGCCTGGTGGCGCAACCGCACAAGCCTATCGGCATAGGCTCGACGATTCATTGAACGGACACCTGCAGCTGTAATATAAATGAAGTAATATTGGAATACACATCTCCATAATATCAGCTAGGTTAATTTCTTACATAAATAATTACATGTAACTTACTCAGTAGTGGGGCGTTGGGCATTTGCCAGGCCTCCTGTTTCCAACAGTTCAGTTGGTCCTGCTTCCATCTCTTCAGGTCCACCTGGTGGTGACAGACCTGTTCACCAGTCCTTGGTATTCCTGTGGCACTGGTGAGATCATGTGCCAACCCCTCCCATGCCGCAGCCTTGTATGCTCCCCACAGGACCTGGCCCTACATGAGTTGGGCCTCATGATCATGGACGAGGAGCCAAACCATATATTTGGACTCCTCAATGCCCCACCTCTGTGCTCGGAAGCAACTACCCTCTCCTACACCTGCCATCCTGACTGCAAATCGATTCCACAATCAGTTATGCTGTGTATTCCTGCCTATGGGGCTTATATATGCCGTTTTTCCCACACGTATCTGTGATTGGCCATTTTGGAAATGTATCAGCTTCACAAAACCTGCTTTGTCATGCTTCTCTTTCCATTCATTCCTATATATATGCTAATACTGCATTTCTAAGAGCAACTGTCATGGCTTAGTGGTTCAGTACTTTGACTATGGTGCATGGTATCCTGAGTTCGAGCCTGGCCATTGCTTTTTTTTTTTTTTTTATGACTGTCTACACAAGCTAGGAGGTGTGTCTGTGTAAAGGCAGTTTTGATACAGCTTGATCAACGTTGCCCGCCGGTTATCTTGTTGGTGCGGTGCGCAGCTCCGCGCAAACGGGTTACGCTGGTTTACGAGTCATTTGGCTGTCAGCACGCATATTACGCTCAGCTCAGCTATGGGCACACAGTTTCAGCATGTTATAACACTGCTCAACCCCAGGCACTCATTTTACACCTGTTAAACCACTGCTCACCTACGGGCAGATATACTCAGCTTGTTAGAGCGTAGCTCAGCTATAGGCACTTCTGACATTTTTTTTTTTTTTTTTATTATCTCACATTTCTTCAAAATACATGGCCCATTTCATTACATTTTACATAAAATATAATTTTATGTATGTACATATATGTCAGGGAATTGTTTCGTGCTTATTTCACTAGAAATAAAAATTGATGTTGTGGGGGCTCGAACCGTGACTGCCTCCTCTTCAGCCAACGTTTCTACCGCTACGCTATTGTTTCTTGCTTTACTTTGCATATTTAGATCTTATATGCTTTTCCACTGACTGCTAACTGTGGCTAAGCAACGGGCACGCCCGTGCAAACGAGCGCAATTACGGGCAAACATCTTTAAAACTTATAAAAAAATATATAACGTTCATTTTTACATTTTATGTTTATAGTCTGTGGGGGCATGTGTTGTGTTTGTTGACATTTACGCGGACTCTCTCGTGGGGGTTTACTTTCAGGACTGTTCCTCTTCTGGGGGCGTGTCCATTTGCAGGACTCGCCCTGCGGACACGCCCCCTACTTTCTTACACGGACGGTGTTAGCCTTGGGTGTGAGTCAGCATGCCCTCATGAATATGCATGGCATGCTGACGTCACACCGTTTAACTGCAGCCTCCGTGTAAGACTTGTAACTCTTACATGGAGGCTTCATGAATCCTGCCCTAACTCTTTTCAGACTTCTAAATGCACTAAGCATATTGCTAATGCACACATTAATACATATTTTTCTAACAACCACCCATGCTACCTTCAAGGTAAACCTAGTTAAAGGAAAACTCTACCCCCTGATAGAGTTGTTAGGTTTCTTTTCTTCCTACAATATGGTTCCAGCATTGTTTATGTACCAGAAACCTGCTTGCACTTTTTAAAACTTTTATTTCCTTGCTTTGGACTCAAAGGAAGGGAAAGCCCACTTACTTTTTTTTAAATATCAACTTTTCACATACTTTGCAGATAAATTTGTCTTCACCTGCATGACATATCATAGACACAGTTAAATCTGTAGTTTACCCTGTCAGCTACTGCTGTCAGTCTTAGATGAGCAATTAATCCTGCTAATGTCAGGAATACAACAGCTGATATAAAACAAGACAGAAAGCTGTGGAACTGTTTTCCTCTGTTTTTTATTGTAGAGGAGAGAAGAACTTAACACTTCCCTTTCATAGCAAAACAAAGCAATTAGATCAGTCAGGGGGTTAAAGGCAATTGTCAACTCTTCTGACAATTTTACATAATCAGTACAATAATGAAATGCTAAGCTTTAAATGTTATTGATAATAGTTTATATGTTAAGATAACTGAAATGTAGTATCAAAGATTTCTGTGACATTTAGAGAAAAGTCAGAAAATATTTTTTCTTGTCAAGTATCAATGCATTTACCATTTTCAAGCCCCCCCCCCCATACACACAGGCCAGAACTGCAGAAAGAGAGTCAGGTGGCAACCCTATCATCTAGGTGCACTGATACTGTTCATAAAAAGGTCTTTTATGATTTTTGTGACATCCTTCCAGAGGGGGATGCATATCTGGTACATGCAGATCCATTGTAAGAGATTCCCACTGACTTTGAGTCAGTCCTTACATTGTTAGAGTGCAACCATAATATGCAGTAAAAGTTACTTTAACATGCATTTACTATGTGCCCTTGCATTAAAACACTAAGAAAAGAAAATTAGAAGTAATTAACTGTGTTTAAATGCACACACACACACACACACACACACACACACACACACACACACACACACACACACACACACACCCATATGCTTTTGTACATGTACTTTATACACATATACACAGACATGCTATCTATCTATCTATCTATCTATCTATCTATCTATCTATCTATCTATCTATCTATCTGTGTGTGTGTGTGTCTGTGTGTGTGTGTGTATGTGTGTGTGTGTGTGTGTGTGTGTGTGTGTGTGTGTGTGTGCGCGCAATATGTGCGTATACAATTAATTATTTATAATAAACAATGTAGTTTAGCTAAGCATTATTAATGTATACATTCTAGTAAATGTTGCTCAAGGATTTACTTGGTCACTGTCACACATTGGCTATGTGTTGCTCATGCAATCTTAGTCAATGCCTTTATGTCAATTTTTTTTTCTTTGTATTGCTAAGTACATTTAATAACTGTTATTATCTTTGCAAATGTAGCTGAAGTTGTGGCTGAAAAGGGTCCTGGGACCAGTTCACTTTCCTGGTTACTAAAGTATAAATAAATATGAAATAGAAAAGAAGGAGGGTGAACATGACAGAAATAATTGAGGAACTACTAAAGCACATTTTAAATCTGCATTATTCATGAAAGAGAAAAATCCTCTCACTAAAGGCATTGGGAAGTAGCAGACAGACTAAGTTTAGAGTTCTACTACTTGTCATTATAAATGTACAGCAAAGATCATTTACTGCAGTGAGAGTTTTCACACCTCAGCATTAAAGTGTTTGTAGGGTTTGTCAAATCTTTTAGGACTACAAAAGACTCCTCTTACAAAAAATCAGTTATTTATCTACTTTCTTTTGCTGCAAGTAGCTAACAGCTATTTATAGCATAGAATAAGCTCTGACAGACACATAAATGAGGCTCAGTCAGGTAAACACACAAGCATCTGTGTTACAGAAGGTGTGTTTAGATGACAGTGCTTCACAGTCCTGCCATTCAATCTTAATGGCATGAGAAAACAGCACCACTTCCTTATGGCATGATTCATATAAAGAGGACTTCAAATACATTCTGGGAAGAAGGAATGAAAGCAAGAAAACAAGATCACATTACCAAGGCAGCTCCCATCATCCATCATTTTCAGAGAAACACATTAAAATTGTAAAAGAAGCACTTGGAGTGATTTATGAGGCATTACAATACCTTGAAAACAAAGATACAATGAAAAAATATGTTTTTTGAGTGCTAAGGTAGAGTTTTCCTTTAAACAGAGGCGCAACTTCAAATTGTTCCCATTTATTTTGTCTTGCCCTCCTGGAAGGTAGATGGTGCTTTTGGGCATGGGTTATTGGCTAGTTTTAAAATGGGCTACAGAGTGATAACATATTTGGGTAGACACCTATAAACCAAAAGCTCGCCAGTCTATATGATGTTACCATGAAATTACTTTACTGCAATCAAAAAGACATTGCTGATTTGTAGGGTGTATGGCCTGTTCTATAGCTCTTTTGCATGATCATTGTCTTTTGGTGGTAGAGCAGAAAGGCAGCACCATGTACTGTGATGTCATTTGATGTCATGGCATGACCTATATCTTTTTTCTTGTGGCAGTACCATATTCCTGTATATAATATTTGTAAATTGTTGCCTGCACCATTGCATGCTCCTTGTTGTCAGTATGAGACTTAACGTTGCTGTTCTTTGCAGTCAAGTAAGATGTTCAGATGTAGGCACCACATTTTCTTTTATTTATTTTTATTTTGCTTTTGTTTATTGGGTTTGTCTAACTAGGTTTGTTCAGAAACCTCTTTTCAGCAGATGCCAGGGAGCAAAGCTTCAACATATTACAAACATTTTAACAAATATTAAGTAATATACACAAATAAACAATAAATAATGTGCAATAACAATTATACATTTATTTGCTAATTAGATTACATTCATATGAAATCAAAACAACTATTTCAGTATAAAATATACATATGTCTTAGCAAATGTTAAACATTGAGCATTTGAAGGTGTATTGGAGGTTTATCAAATATATAATAGATCATGTGATTAGTGTTTACAAATTGAAATGAATGAAGATGAGAGAAGGAACTACATATGGCAAAAATGTTAATACTGTAATTAAGAGGTGGGGTACAAAGCAGGTTCATAAATAATTATACATATGGCTATCATAAGCTTTATTTTAGAAGTATAGAGGTGATAGGTGAGCAGTGTCACAAAACTATGTATATGGCTAGGATATGTTACTGAATCTATTTGGATACTGGTGAAGATTGAGTGTTAGGCATAGGATTCTGCATAAAGAGAAATGATAATACAATATGGTAAACTGAAGATAACAGTGACATTTACCTGGAGATATACAGGAGCAGATCCATCAATTTGATAGGTGAAATGTTAGTTGGGTTATAAATGTGTTTGCATTCTGGGTTCATAGGTTTGTAAGTATATACTAGGTTAATAACCAATAGGGCCTATATAAGCCTAGCCATGCAACCCAAATGTATCCCATGAGATATTATGCCTTAGAGATTATTTTAAGGGGTGTTAGTTAAGGCATGATGTAACAACTGCCTCTGTACATCAGAAACATAGGTGTCACACCAGGGGTGAAGGCCTAATTTCTGATCCACATGTCCAGGTTGCACTTGAATAGGACGGTTAGGAAAGGACTCTAGTTTACATAAATGAGAATCCTATTCCAGAGCACTGGTATTCTCTGAGATATGAACGTGATGCTCTAACATGTCCCATTTAAGTCACAAACCAAGTTTAAATCATTAGACCTAGAAGTTCTGGCACTGTTCATTTTGAAGATATGCAAAAGGTCCATCAGAGTGGGATCCAAGGATATTTTTGTTACCAGGCATAACTTGCTCTTCAGCTCTCTCTGGGAAACAGAGTATAGAGATAGGGCTTTGATGCTCTGTATTCTTTTTTTTGTGAGGAACCTCTGTGAATGTTCTAGTTGTTGCATGTGCCTGGTCAGATACATACAGAAAGGGGCAGGATGACTCAATGATGGGTCTGATGATGGCTGGTAACAGTGGTACAATGACTTCCCCGCACCTAGATTTCATGCCCTTATTTATAAGTTGATGGGCATAGATGATTTAAATCATACAACCTCAGATACATGTTGGTCAAAAGCTAGGTCACTATCTATATTAGTCCCCAAATCCCTGACTTCTGTGTTTATTTTTAGGGGTGTTTTAATCAGTGAAGTAGTTTCTTTGTGTATCCAACTTCCTGAAAGATACTATTATGCATTTCTTGGCACTGAATTTTAAGCTGTGGCGTTAGTATTGGTGATTCATCTATGTTACACCTTGCTGTAAGATGTTACTATCTTTGCGGGTTTCAATGATTGCTCCTAGCTTGCCATCTTCTGCAAACTTGGTAAGCCAGTAGCCCTTAACATTGGCCTTGACTAACAAAAAAATGGATGCCAAAGAGGAGAAGACCCAGTGTAGAACCCTAGGAGATGCCACTGGTGACCAGCCTATTTGTGGAAGTGGTCTCTCCAATCCTAACTTCCTTGGACTTGTTTTTCAGCCAGCGGGCTATCCAGAAGGTTACATAGGGGGTTATGCTTAATTTCATAAGTTTGTTTACAATGCTCAAGTTGGGTATTGTATCAAACACCATACCTAGGTCAAGGTAAGTAGGATGCACCATTTGCCTTCATCTATTGCCTGGGTGACCTTATCACTTAATTCCATCATGTTTAGTATGCATGACCTGCCTTTGATGAAACCAAACTGTGTTGTATCCAGTGTCTGAAGGTTTCCAATGTCATTGTTAATCATTTCCATGATAACTCTTTCCATGGCTTTGAATATAAGTGTAGTCAGAATAATGTGTCTGTAGTTCCCAGGATTCATTCATGGTCAGTCCTTGTGCAGAGGGATAAACATTGCAGTCTTCCATTCATGTGACATGAAGCCTGTGTACAGGTTATGGTTTAATAGTCACACAAGTGCCCCCAATAGGTCATATCTTAGGCTATTTAGGAGGCATCCTCGAATATTGTCTTGGCCAATCAGTGCTGTATTCTTGGCCTTAGATAGTGCATCTAAGACTTGCTTCCTGCTGATAGCTGGGGAGATCATGTTAGATTGTATATTCTGGGAAGGATGGGTAGTGGATTATGTTAGATGGTATATCCCGGGGAGGATGGGGGGAGGTTATGTTAAATGGTATATCATAGGAAGAATGGGGGTGAAAGCAGGTAAACTTGGATTTGAATTTGTCATCCAGATGATTTTCCATATCTCCCACTTCTGTGAACTTAGCTCTATTTACCAACTGTTTGATTTTGGACATAGCTAAAGAAGGTCATGTGGGTGTCCTCAGCCTGGGATGCTATCTTTACAAAAAAAATTGTTTTGTTGTACTTAATTAGTCCTCTTAGTTGTGTATTCAGTTTGATGAGATAGTTTTTATCTTTTTTGTTGTTAAACTTCCTAATTTTAGCTATGATTTGTTTCTTTTGTTGTACAGCCTGTTTAATTTTGGATTCCACCAGGGTGGTTCATTTTATTGAGTTAGTTTTGGGCTTACTTCTGGAAGGCACAGAAGACATGATTCTCTGTAGGCTGCTGTGTTATCTGTGTTTGGAAGGGCTTGAAATGTTAACAGGTTATCACTTAATGAAAGGTAGCTTGCCTTGGACTACTTTCTAACTGTTAAAGAGTTTGCTGGAGTTACAGTTTGATTCTTATTTTAAAGGACACTGATTTGTGGTCTGACCTTACAAGAGAGGGCACAACACTGGACTGGGGAGGGTGCAGTGTTCTACCATATTTTGGAGTACTATTTCCAATATGTTTGTATGTCTAGTAAGTGAATGCACCAACTGGTACAAGATGTCGGTGTTTTCAAAGTCTAGGAATCTGAGTGCCTGCAAATTTGGGGCCATGCAAGATTCCCAGTTTAGAGAGAGATAACAAGCCCCCCATGAGTATGGTATTTTGTTGAATGGTGAGCATCTCCAATAGCTCTAAGTATGAGCTATGCATTTCATGGAACATAGAGGGTGACCTATAGTTTGCAAGGATATGGTATGGGACTTTGCCTTTGATAATCTGGATGTGGAGGAAATCCAGTGAATCATCCTGCTTAACCAGCCCAGAGGTATGCTTGTTATCGATGTAGATCATGACACAGCCATCTTTGTTCACTGGCTGTGCAGTTGCTGATCTAAATGTGTCATAGGCACTGAAGCCATGCTGTTCCGGGGTGCATTTTGTGGCCTCAAACTCTGTCTCAGTAACTACACAGATCTCTGCAGTCTCCAAGGTGAGAAGAGCTTGGAGGGAGTGAATCTTCTTGTTTAGACTCCTTTTACTGAGCAGTACAGGCACATCATTAGATTTCCTTGGCAAGATTTTGCTATGTTGGAAGATTTGTCAATTTGACATTAGCTAAAAAAAGACTTTATGGGGAGGTCAATGTTTTAGCCAATATTCAAAAGCCTAGATTGGAGAGACACAGACCATCATGTACAAAACAACATGGTTTGTTAAGCATGTCTTCTGACATGGACAAATATTGTACCCCTTACAATGGCACAAAAATCTAAGCTAATTATTAAACTCAATCATCTTCAGTTCATATTGTGGCATCATCCTTGGTGAGGGTAGAATGCTGCTCAGTGCTAGGCACATACCAGACTGTGACACATATTTTGTGAGTTCCATAATGTCTCTTTTCAAATAGCCTAGGGAGGTATGTCTCTGGTCATTTACACCTACATATTATGACTAAATCATAATAGTACCTGTGGTACAAATTACTAGAGTGCATGCTTAACTTGAACAATCCTGGCCCCTGATAGATAATCAAGAGGTATTTTTTCCTTGTTCAGTCTTGTGAATGGGGCATCAATATGTTGTATAATGGAGTCCCCCATGACTGTAGTGCTAGATTAGTGTTTTGGCTTGCCTTACGGGCTTGGTAGTAGAGGCTCCACTGGGTGTGGCTGCATGTGCAGTGTAAGGTGGCTGTATGTGCAGTGTTAGGTGTTACACCACTGGGTGTGGCTGTATGTGCTGTGTTAGGTGTTACACCACTGGGTGTGGCTGTATGTGCAGTGTAAGGTGTTACACCACTGGGTGTGGCTGTATGTGCAGTGTTAGGTATTACACCATTGGGTATGGCTGTATGTGCACTGTTAGGTGTTACACCACTGGCTGTGGCTATGTGTGCAGTGTTAGGTGTTACATCACTGGGTGTCACTGTATGTGCAGTGTTAGGTGTTACACCACTGGGTGTGGCTGTATGTGCAGTGTAAGGTGTTACATCACTGGGTGTGGCTGTATGTGCAGTGTTAGGTAGTGTTTCTAATGAGTTCTTTAGGGTTTGCTGATGATAGTGTTCATAGGTCAAATGTCTAATGTACTATGTGTGGTGGGTGCAACGTGTGTGTTTCTGACAATTAGATTGTTATTATGAATGTTTTGACACCAGGGACATTGTGTATATACATCTCCTGCATATGGTATTTGTTTCTTTGAGGATTAAATGGTAGTCAGTGAACACTGAACAATAATTACATTGTCTCTCTATACCAATATCCATCAAAATGGCTGCTGACAAATTGGTAAAGTGCATATCCACAATGTCAGGTCCTTAAGTGGGAAAGGGACAAGGGATTCATAGTGGGCTGACTATTGGTGATTTGTGGCTGGAAACTAGACTAGGCTATATAATATTATATCTAAGAGGCAGTGCTCCTGAAAGTGCAAACTAGCTGTTCTGCACTACCCAACACACACAGTATGTGCTTTACTTTCTTTGACTTTTAGATGTGGTTTTATAGGGGGCAATTTGGTTTCTAGGTGTCTGTGTTTATACAGGGCACTACTAACTACTGCTGCATGCTGGGCAGTGTTGCACAAAAGCTCCAAATGTATGCAGGCAATTAAAACACAGGGAATTGGCTGCTAAGTCCTCTGGTTAATAAAACTACACTTACAGCTTTATTGTGTTTCCCAGCTCACATAGACCAGGCCCCCACATACTGGCACTAGATGGTCTATCACAGTCATCCTAATGAAAAAAAAACACTAAAGATTGCATGAGAGTGTAATGCTACCACAAAATGAATTTCAGTGGTTCTGGAATATGGTTCCATAGTTCAGCTACATCATTTGACTATAGATAGTCACCTGCAGAATTGGATGATTTGTTTGTAGTGATTAGTGATTTTTCTCTAGATCATAAAATTCTATTGGAGAATTGTGTTTTAGTAAGTTATTAAGGGATTGGCATTTTTTCTGTCTTATATAGAAAAATTGCCCATCCCTTAATAACTTACTAAAACACAATTCTCCAATAGAATTTTATGATCTAGAGAAACATCACTAATCACTACAAACAAATCTGTGAAACAGTAAGGTGATGTGGTCATTCTAACCATTTTATTTATCTGAGGGGATGGCATTGGTGTGTTCTATTCTTACAGTTTATTGCAAGTTTAGCTATTTTATTATAACATTTCTTGAGTTTAGTTTGTTTGAAGGTTAGTGAAGATTGGGGCAGTAGAGAGAAGAGATGGCAGTAAGAAAGTAGAGGCTATATGTCTTCTGGCTATGTCAGTGAAGGAGGTTTCTACTGTGCATAATATATTTAGTTTTTTAGATTTTTTGTAACCATGTGTGATAATATGCAAGTTGAATTTCAGATGGTCATCTATGAATGACACCTGATAATTTTGCCTTGTTTACTTGTTCTGTCATAGTTCTCTTGGCAGAGACAATTTTGAATACTGTTATTTAGACAGAGATTTGGTTTGGGGTAAAGAGAAGTAATTTAATGTTTTTAGAGTTTAGTAGTAGTCATGAATTATTTAGTCATGTTTCACTCGATAAGGACTGTTGTGTACGGTCCTGGAGTTTAGAGAGAGAACTGGCACAACAGATAAGGGTCGAGTCATCAGCGTATTAAACTAGGTAAGCATTTTTTTGTAGCAGTGTAGTGGTCAGTGATAAACATGTTGAAATGTATGGGGCTTAGTACAGGTTCTTGATGGACACCAATAGTTACAGCTAAGAAGATAAAGTAACCATTTTTCTGTTTCATTGCTTGTGTTTTCTTTGAGCGGTAGCTATGGAACCATTGCAGTGAAAAGTTAGTGAGCACTAATGATGAGAGTTTGTTAGTGTTTCGGTTGGGAGATAGTATCAAAAGGTTTGGTTAAGTCTAGGAACATTGTAGAGGCTAGGTTTCTGGCATTTCAGTGGGTGTTGACTTTATTAAGAAAATACAGCAAAGCAGTAGGTATGCTGTGATAAGGACAGAAGTCTTATTGGGTTGAAGGTAGCAGCTGCTTATCTATTAAATAGTTGATAGGTTACATATGAATACATCTTTCTAATATTTTGCTAGTGACAATAAAATTGCAAATATCCTATAGTTTGAAATATTTGTATTGATTCCATCCATGTGCAATGTAATAATGAATTTTGTTTTGCATAGTGAGGGGATTTTATTTTCAGACATGGATCAGTTTATCAGAACTGAAAGTGGATATGCAATAGCCTCTGCTGCTATTTTAAGATATTTACAGAGTAGATTCTCAGGGGCAGATGTAGTAGCCTTTAATTTTTTTGAGGTATTTTGTGATGGTATCTGTGAGGACTGGTTGGGATTGGAAATGCTTAAGGAGGTTATTTGATTTAGTGCGGACATCAAGAGCTTGATTAGTCACCTGGTTGAGTAATGACTTTATAGACTGTATAAAGTGGGTATTGAATTATTTGCTAGGGTATAACTTTGTTTCTGTGTATTTGGTGTTAGTTGTGTAGCTTGTTCTGGATTTAACAGTTTCTTGATTGAGGCCCAGAACGTGCATGTTTTGATTGGTTGATTGATAGGCTTTCTTATCTTTGGTGGTAAGTTGCTTTGTTAGGTTTCTTATTTGTCTATGTGATATAAAGTGGCAGCTGTTTTACTTATTTACTTTTTTGTCTAAACCTTCCATGGTTTGTCTTTTTGTTTCATGAGTTGTTTAGCTGCTAAGAACAGCCATGGGGCACAATTGCTTTTGACCTTTTTTCCTAGAGGTGGGGGGGTGAGTGCACTTAGAACATCTAGGAAGATTTTATTGAACTCAAAGGCAACATTATCTATGAGGGCATTGTCAACGATTTCCAATTAAGAAGACATAGTGTATTAATAACAGCATCTTCATGAAAGGTAGTAGGACTTTTTACCAGGCTGCTGCTTCTGCTTTGGAACCTTGTGGTGTAATTATTTGTATGACACAGTTACATAAAGACAAAGGAGCATCCAGTGCCAGAAAACCATGAACCAAAATGAAGTGCATCAATACCACAAGCCACATGGCCCGACTCTCAAGAATTCTGCAACGTAGTGAAATATATAAAGAGCTTTATTGCGGTTACAGACAAGCTTCCATGGGATGATATTTTATTTTATTTGGAGAGGCTGTTATAATCTATTTGAGGGTTAATTGTTTGTCTGTGGTTTTGTAATATCTAGCTGGTGTGGATTTAAGTTGGGTGAACTTGTACATATGTATATTAGTGACTGGATTTTCAGACTGCATAGTTTGCCAATATATACTAACATCCCCCAGTAGTATAGTTTCATGATGGATTTTTGAGGAGGCCCAGCAGACAATATTTCCCAATATTTTAGTATTGTCACCTCAGAGTTTCTGTGTGTGTGTGTGTGTGTGTGTGTGTGTGTGTGTGTGTGTGTGTGTGTGTGTGTACTCATGCGCGCACACACACACATGTATGTATATATACATGCACACACCCATGATTGCGATTGTCTTAGTTTTAGAATGGTTAGTAGGATTTCTGAGTTAGAGAAAGTTGGCAGTATGTGAAGGAAAGAAAGACATCCAGTGTGTTTTTGTAGCAAACAGCAACACCAAAAGCTTTGATTACATGCTACAATTTGGCCATCTCAAATGATACTCTTCCCACAGTGTGTTTAGCTGCTGTTTAGGTTTTATACGTTTAGTTTCCAGATAACTGGTCCTGATCCTGTCCATGATTTTCAGCTACTTGTCATTGCTTGTGTGTGCTCCCTGGAAGTTAGCAGCCAGTTACTTATATTAGTTATTGTCATCAAAGTCAGGTACTTGTCAGGAAAATCTAGTTGACAATATTTAATATAACATGGAATTCATTGATCTCTTTATTTGAAAAATACATTGTATTTTTGTTAATGTACTCTGGTTCTTAGCTTTTTGTTTAGTGTCCAGTATTACGTTTTGTAAGAAAAGTATTATATTGACTTGTTTTGTGGATGTGGAAAGAGAAGTCTGTCTGCAAGAGGCTGTTCGTCTAAAAGTAGTGTTTTGTTATCAAATTGTCTTCTTTGACACTTTAAGTATGGTTCCAGAGTTAGAATTCCCTGAATTTATCCTTGTGAACTGTATTAGAACTGACATATGGCCTCTTATTTATACCTAGTACTATACTTAGTTTCCATCTGGGGGATAGTTAACCTCTGCAAAGATGGCCAAATCAAATTAATGTCAACAACACATGTTAATTGAGTTCTTAGAATTTCAAAAGTAAAAGGTCCTATATGTTTCATCAAGAAAAAAGAAAATCGGATATAAATATTATGACTGTAATGCCATGGTTTCATGCATTTAATGTAGTTGGGTCAAATTTAGCACCAAACTGTAAAGATCTCCCTTGACTATAGAGCAGGGGGTAGAGTTGCATTCTTAAGCGTGTTACCAATTTTTGAACATGCTTTTCATGTCAATCTATACCACAAGCTGTAATTGAATTTTATTGATGGTAGTTATCTTGAATTTTTTATTATTATTTCTTAACTATACATTATTATTACAAGATATTTTATTTATTTATTTTGTTTGTTACCTAGGTAAGTGGTCTGGTCAGTTGCCCCTTTTTTGCCATGACCTGGACTCACAAATGAGCCTAAATTGCAGAGTTAACAGTGGACAAATGTGCTTACATAAGAGACGCTCAAGTTCTTATCACAGTGGTTACAGTAGCAGATGAAAAAGAGAGGCCACTACAGCCACATAATACACTAATGGCAAACCCATTGTTTACAATAGAGTAAATGTTTACAATTCAACTTGGAAAGCACTTATAATTCAGATAGTTTCTCTTCCAGCACATACTCCTGAGATTTAGTAGCTATTGTCTTTAAAGCATTTACCTGCATTCTGTCTCTTTGAACAGGTCATTCAGTTACCTTTTAAAAAAGGATGTTTCCTGTGTGAGACTGTTTGTAATGCTGATTCAGTTTTTGAGAATACTTTTTCAATTATACTTAAAACCAGGTTAGTATTGTTGGCAGAAATGAATTGTCACCATCACTCTGCGGGAGTATTGAAGCAGAGGACAAGAGGGGCACTTTGTAATCTAACAAGTAATTTACTGTAGGCCAGAGTGGGCATTGTTATAATTGTAATATTTTGTGTAGCAGGGTATCAGATAGAAAGGTAGCCTGTGACTGAATGACAGGAAAGGAAATCTGTTTAGAAGTTCAGAAAGGTGAGTCTGTGAACTTGGAACATAAGAGAAGTGGTATTTTTCAGTGGTAAGGGTGTATTGCATGCTGGGAAATGTGTGATATTTGACAAGGCAGCTTCCAGTAAGAGGGGATAGGAGGCTGTTCTACATTTTTAACTGTGAGGTGTTTCATGTTCCATGCTCAGCTAGCAGTTCAGCTTACTTTTGTTAGTTTGTGCAGATGGAAGAGTAACATTATCTAGTTATTTTTAAGTTACAGCAAACAATGTTAAAACTGATTTCTTGCAGCCAGCTAACAGTTTGTATTTTTGTTTTCCACTTAGTTGATTAAATGTATTGGTTTCTTTATTATAGTAAAAGGGCAGTTGAAAGTATATGCTTGGTTATAACTTTAGGGAACATTATTATAGCAATAACCCACACCTGTATGTGGGTAATGCTGGATTTACCCATGGTTGGTGTGGTTTGGTCCCGAGGGCGAAGCCCGAGGGACCAAACAAAGCCAACCGTGGGTAAATACAGCATTACCCACACCCAGAAGTGGGTTATTGCTATTATAATTATGACATTATTTAAGAAAAGAAACTATTACTTTTCTTAAATAATGGCATAGTATAATGCCTGTTTACTGCCCTTCCACAAATGTCTGGCATCAGCAGTTCTGATGTACTGCGCCTGCGCAGTACATCAGAACTGTGGGCAAAGCAACAGAAAGCAAGATCTCCGTTGCTTTTTTATTTAGCTATGTTAAATGGGTTTAACATAGCGAGACAGTTTTAAAATAAGCAACGGAGATGTCCATTGCTTATTTTAAAACTGTCTCGCTATGTTAAACCCATTTAACATAGCGAAACAGTAAAAAAAGCAACGGAGATCTTGCTTTCTCCATTGCTTTTTTTTTAAAACCTGTCTCGCTATGTTAAATGGGTTTAGCATAGCGAGACAGCTTTAAAATAAGCAACGGAGATCTCCGTTGCTTATTTTAAAGCTGTCTCGCTATGTTAAACCCATTTAACATAGTGAGGCAGTGTTTTAAAAATAGAGTTATACTAACGGAAAAAAGTCCGGGCGACCGGACCTTTTTCCATTAGTATAACTCGATTTACAATGTGCACGCTGGCCAATCAGCGTGCACATTTTGGGGGGTCATGGTATAATACATGTTATCTAAGCCTGAGTCAAATACCTTGAGACATTTATTTTTGTACACTAAGTGCTTAAATTTCCTTCTACTACATTGTTAGGCAGTAAAGCCACCTTTTTCATATTTCTTGTTTTATATGTGACACTGAACACTTGTTGCATTTGGATTACTTATTATGGTTGACCTTCAACATGACAAGACTTCTGATGTATGAAATAAAGCCAGAGGTTGCTAAAAATGATGACTACTTTTGTAACATACTTTTGGACTTACTGTTTCCTGCAACATACTCAGTGTATCAGAATAAGTAACCAGTATGTTACAAAAAAAAAAAAAACGATAACTCAAACTACAAAGTCAGGTCAATATGATGACTTTGTTCAAGTGCTTGACTCCATCAAACAGAGAGCTCAGCAACTACAAATTGTTAAAGAACCAAAGCTTTCTAGACAATATGAAGTCCCAACAAGGTTACAGGATGATACTGCACCCCATCACCATCAAGATTCTGCTAAACACTGGTACCATCAAATGTACTATGAATCTATTGCTGTATATGTTTTTTAACTCAGCCATTGTTTTGATCTGGAATCCCACACCTTACTGACTTCCATTGAGAATATGTTGCTTCAGGCAGTCAATAGGACCTCAGTTATAATCGCACCTCAAGTTGTGGGCATGTATGGAATGTAAAAATGTAAGCAGTAACAGTCTGACAGCTCAGTTGCCGTTGTTACCAGGGACTTGCACAGCAGGTTTTCCCAGGAGTAACTGTAGTGTTATTTGACACTATAATTGATGCTTTTTTGGACATAGACTGCCAAATACTATATACAGACGGAGTAAAACTCCTACAAATTTACTTCCTTGTTCCATTGACTACAGGAATTGAGGAAAGGATGTTTTCTACACAAGACAAAGTAAAATCATACTTCAGAAAGAAGTGATATGATAGAAAAGAGGCACACTCACATAATGCTTTTGCACATCTAGAAAATGAGGACACACAAGGTGAACTATACAGAAATTCTGCAGGAATGCAGAAAAGTGAATGATGATTTCACGTTGGGGGGGAGGATTGTAAAGCAACATGTTTTAGTTCACCTGAAACACAAATATTAAAACTTCCTGGGAAGAAAATCATTGAATGAGTGTACTGTACAGAAAACATTATAATTAAATTAAAGTCCTGTTGTGAGTTGCTACATTTTGTAAGATATTTTGATTATATAAACAATACTGAAAGTCTACTTATTGGCTATAGAGTAATTTATTTGTTGAATGTCTATAAGGTTCGCCCCTTCAAATACCTGTTGTATAGGTGTAAACAAGTTTTGTTAGATCTAGTGTTTGACTTGCTGCAAATAGTCTTTAAATAGCTTTACTTAAGTACACTGTTTGACTTACTGTAAATTTTAAATAGCCAGTATACAATACTTGCTCTCCTTTAAGGGGTTCATGATAACTCATCAACAGATGTAAACACTGACAGTGAAAAGGCTGAAACATAAACATCAATGTCAGAAATGACATATGGGGAAGGGGAAGTCAGCATTGTGTGATTTTGTTGCAACAAGGATGGAGAAGCTCACCCTTTTTTCTACTGTAGTGCAATCTTGATGTTAGTAGATATAATTAGCAGTGGGTGTGAGAGGTGCAGCTGCCCACATGGGAGTGCAGTGTGTTTGTTTCTGTTTTTTGTTGATGCAATATTCTGGATATCGATTTTATGATACTAAATATTCAGGGCATTTGATTAGTTATCACAGACCCCTTCTTTCATTATACCATATTGTCTTTGATACATTATTAATTGGAATCACATTGTACTGGATGTCCCATTTGCAGCCTACATCTTCATACAGTTTACAGTGTTTGTATTGCTTTTATGTCCTTTGTACTTTGACTTGTTTTGATATTTTCATTGTTTACCATTCTATTACTCCTTGTGTACTCAGGTCGTTACTGAAAAGAATAGTTTGAACAGTCCACTTACCTCTTCAACAAATACTCCAGATTTTTATCTGTGATACATCAGTACGACAGTTAAGCAGTGCAGTGTAAAGATTTGATTAGGTATATGACATGGAAAAATGGGTGTAGAATCAGTAACAGATTTGAAGGTAGCTGGTGGGCCTGCAGTCCGGGGAACTAGTTCAAAGTCCCAGTTGATCTTTTTGCACTGTCTGGTTAAGTGACTTGCTCAAGGCCATGTAGCACACAAAGGAAGGCTGGAGGAAATTAAGCCCTGTACGACAGGAAATACAGATGACAGCCTTAACCCTCGGCACCAACTGCCAGCTATTTCAGCAAGGTGTTATTTTGCATTGAAAACTGCTGCTACAAACATAACTTAATCTTTTTCTGTATGTTCATTCGGCTAATCATTGCTTACAATTAGTGATGCAAAAGCTATGAACTTCCTGTGGTGAGGTAATATGCTGTCCTGAAGTCCACTATCCTATCTGCGTAATCTAACCTTATGTAATAAATGCAATATTTGCCTTACTCTATTTGAATTTCTAGTTTGCATGATGTAGTCTCATCCTGAGAGTACTTATGTAGTTTTGCTGAAACACAAATTACTTCATAATATATGGTGGTTTGTTTCTTTGTTTATTTGTTTCTACATGTTCATGTGCAAGACATATAATCACTGGATTGAAAACTTATAGTAGTGATTTATGTAGCAGCAGAGTTGGTGTGTGTGTGTGTGTGTGTGTGTGTGTGTGTGTGTGTGTGTGTGTGTGTGTGTGTGTGTGTGTGTGTGTGTGCATGCGTGCGTGTTTGTGTGTGTGTGTATTTTTTCAAACTCATAAACTAGAGTTTATTCTTTCCAACTTTTGCTTCTGCATTCCAAATAAACCATAACATGGGACTTTGTGGATTATCCATTTCTGATCATATTCCTAAGAATCCAGTATACACGTTACAGTGAAACTGGAGATGCCCAAATTTTAGAAGCATTACAGCTTGCACATTTCCAGCTGTAAAATATAAACTGATTGGAATGTTACCAGGGCTATGCCTATGGTTAGAAACAGATTAATTGAGTCACTGCTTACAAAGCTATTACAATTGTGATTTTCTCTATGAAGGTCAAGTACTGCCGCAACCAAATCAGTTCAGAGATAAACACTAAGCTAACTGCCCATCCAGGGCATTTTAAGCTTAGCTAATTTACCTTTCAAAGGTGAGAATTAAACCTTGTACTTTGTGTTTTGGAGGTTAACACCTCAGCTATTATGTCAGCCCATACCTCTCAACCTCTTAGTGCAAGAAATATAGACAAACCCTAAAATAATGGGGGACAAAGGCCCAAAAACAGGGACAGATTTTAAAGATTTTTCTTATAAACTTAAGACAATTGCTAGAATAACAGGATTTGTGTTAGCATGCATTTTCTGAAGGATATGAAGTCTGAAACTTGAATGTATGTCATTCATTATTGACTTTAATACTCAGTGATTTGCCAGAAGGCCTCATATTTTATAAGGAACAGGCCAAATATATGTGGCAAAAACCTGGTCATTCTGTGAAAATCTGGAAAGTTGAGAGGTATGTGCCAACCACCAAACTAATACCACACAGCAGTAAAATTATTTGACTACTGTTGTCAACTAATATGTCTGTCCCCCTTTCTTGTAGGGTGTATCAGTGGATAGGGCAGAATGGAATGCTACATTAACTGTACTCTTGTTGCTACTATGCCATACACCAATACTCTCCCACACTGCTTGGGTTCATTTGTAATTTTTTAAGAAATTTTTGTGCAGTCTTTGTTAATGCAACTTAGCTTGCATAATACATATGCTTCAGTTACAGTAGAAAACAGCTTCAAAATTGCCCTTTCTAGGTCAACAAGTGCTCCTCTTGTAATCTATCTCACCAAGCCTTCAGCAGCTTACAGCACCCCTGCTCCCAATCACTCACAATGCAGCTTGACAACTTAATGCATTGGAGATCTCACAAGACATAAAATGTCTTCTTGAATGAGATTGCTGGTAAAGTACAAAATGCTCATCCAGATTAAACCTATCCATGAGAAGCTCAGTCTTCCTCCAATCACCATTTAAGCCTGCACAGTGAATGCAGTTCATGTTCACTCCAAAGCCCTTTCTTTGTGATTCATACGATGATAAAATTGTAGGGGAAAAGTAGGCTAGCAATTCCAAAGGGCCTTTTTAAGCCTAGTCATGTCTCCCTGAAGTATTGGACAGGTTTTGGTTCCTTACGTTTATGTGGGAGTACATATAACATGGGCAGCATCTACAAGCTTCCTCTCTGTCATAGAAAGATAGCTTGCAGACCAAGGGTAAAGTTACAATTCACATTCACTGATCCAAGTTGGATTTGAATATGTGCAAGGAAGAACTCTGTTTCACACAGATGTGAAGCTTGTTCTACAACTGGAATAGTCTATGAAACAAATGCCTTTCCCTCTAGAATAACTTATTAATTTTGCAGACAAGGTTTACGTCCGTAGATCAGGTATTTCTGATGCCATTTGCTTTGCATATGTGCAACAGATCTAGTAAGACTGAATGAGAGGGTGCTTTGTAAGCCAGGCATAGGTCACCTCTCAGTAGCATGAAGGAAACTGATTAGAAGGATAATTCTTTGAGACACTCCTCATAGGACTTTGTTTTCTAAACCATGTATTTTTTTTGTGAGTAACCTCTATGGATGCTCCAGTGGTTTCATATGCCTGGTCAGGTGCATACCAAGGGGGCATTATACTCAATGACTGGTCTAATGAGGGTGAAGTACAATGGAAAAAATGACATCTTTGGACCTAGATGCTATATACTCTTGCTTATATGTTTGGCACTGTAGAATGATCACCTTACTACAGGAGACACATGATGGTTAAAGGCCAAGCCATTGTCTATATGCATTCCCAAATCCTTGACCACTGTGTCTACTCATAATGGCGCATTATCAATGTAGTCATTTACAGGGGTGGCCATCTTAATGAAAATTACTGCTATGAACGTATTACCATCGAGTTTCAGACTGTGATTATGGCACCAGTTACTAGACTGTGTTAGGCCTTCCTGGAGAGTATTTGTTTAATAAGGGAAAACCACTGACTGTACCTACTTTGCAATCATCTATGAACTTGGTTAGCCAGAGCCCTTTGACATTATCCTCAACTTCAAAAAAGTAGATGGCAAACAGGAGCAGCCCTAGCACTGATCCTTGAGGTACTGTGGTAGTGACAAGCCTTTTTGTGGAGGTAGACTCCCATCTCCTAACTTTTTGGGTCATATCTGTGAGCCAGCTGGCTATCTAGTGAGTGAAGTAGGGGTTAACGCCTAATTTATTGGGCTTGTCTACAATGCCTGAGTGGAGTATAGTGCTGAATGCCTTAGCCAGTTCAAAGTAGGCAGTATGCACCATTTACCCTAGTCCATAGCTTTAGTGACCTTCTTGAAAAAGTCCACAGATTGAGTAGGCAAAACCTGCCCTTGACAAAATGAAACTGAGTTGGATCCAATGTCTAAAGTTTTATTATGTCTTCACTTATCATATCCATGGTTATTCTTTCCATGGGTTTACATATTAGACTAGTTAGGTATATGGATCCATAGTTTACTAGGCCCATGATTACCCTACACTTTTGCAGAAGGATAACCATTACAGTTCTCTATTTGCCCTGGCATGAAGCCTATTTAGAAACTATGGTTAAATATTGATTCTAGTAGCCCAAGTTGTTCATATGTCATATTTGATACTATTAAGGAGGCAGCTTGGGTCATTATCATCTCCTACCAATACAGTATTTTTGGCCTCGAAGAGTACATTTAAGACCTGTTTCCTAATGATAGTTGGGGGAGTTGTGGTTGGGACATTTATTTAGGGGTGTAGGGGGTGAAAGTGGGGTGAAATTTGAGCTAGATTTATTGGCCAGTAGATTTGCCATATCCTCTGGCTTAGTATAAGTGGCTCCATTTACAATTAGTTTTTCACATTGTTGTGTATTGCCCTTGAGTATGCAGACATTGCTTAAGAATGCCTTGTGATTGCCCTTAGCCTGGGAGGCTACTTTTACCTCAAATTTGGTGTTGGTAGACTTAATTAGTTCCTTGAGTTGCATATTTAGTTTGGTGAGGGGAGTTCTTCCTTTGCTGAGCATTGTCCTTCCTATTCTTGGCCATGAATTTCTTCCTTTGTTATACAACCTAATTTTGTTGGGATTACACCAGGGTGGCTTGCATTTTGAGTTTGTCCTGTTCTAATTTCTGCTAGGTTTCTGCTTCTTTGCTGCTGTATATATAATTGTATATTTGTTTTCCACAAAAAACTTTGTATAAGCAACAGTGGGCTTGAAAGTTTTCTAGGGTGACACCTAAAAGAAGGAAGCTTGCCTTATAATTAGTCCTGAAAGTTCCAGAGTTAGCTGGAGTCTCAGGCTTTATCTGTATTTCAAAGGAGACAGCTGTATGATCTGTCCTAAAGACATTACCCTTGGAGAAGGGGACAACATCCCCCATGTTGGTGACGCCAAGGTCAAGGATGTTGGCACCTCTAGTGGGAAAAAAAACTAGCTGGGGTTTGGAGTTGGGTATGATTGCCAGTTTATGGTGGGATAATTGAAGTCATCTATGAGTATGGTGTTAGGTTAACTGGAGAGTCACTCCAGTTCATTTAAGTGTGAGGTGTGGATTTCCTGGGTCATAGTGTGTATCCTATATTTCAGAAAGATGTGGTATGGAATTTTGTTTATTGTGGTTTGTATGCAGAAAAGCTCAAGTGTATCATATTGCTTGACCAGCCTTATAGGTGTATGTTTTTGCTGTAAGCAGAGATGCTCTAGCCTTTGTCCCTTTCTGTGCACTAATTGGTATAAATATGTCAAAGGCAATATAGCTCTGTACTGCCTATGTGGCTTTATACTGTGCCTCAGTAACAACACAGACATCTATATTCTCTTAACTGAGGAGAGCTTCCAGGGAGTGAATTATTTTATTTATTTATTTATTTTTTTATTTTTCATAGACTACTGGCATTGTGCAATATCAACTTTAGATTATCCCAAGTTGGTTTAGCTATGTCAGATGGTTTATCATGTTGGCAAGGCTTAAAAACAACACTATGGGGGTGGACAATGTTTTAGCCAATATTCAAAAGCCCAGAGGACACAGGTGCAAAACATCGTTGGTGAAGCAGCATAGTCTATCAACCTATCCTCCCAGGCTGAAAAATATTGTACCCTCTTACCCTCTTCGAATGATGCCAAAAATAAATCCAATTATTAACGTCAATTATCTTCTATTCATATTGTGGGATATGACTAAGACATACACAGACTGGGCCGACAGCAGCCAGAGCACTTGTAATGACCTTATTATAGGTCACAATACATACATGTGGATTCACTGTAGTGACCCTTTTGAGGAGCTGATTATTGTCAAAGGAGATAAAATTGCTCCAGTTTATTCATGTCAATGAGGCAGCCCCACATTTGGAGGTGATGGAACATGAAGACATTTGAAATGGATCATGACGCGGTCTGCCCAAGAGACTACTTTCACCACCAAATGTCTAGTGTCAAGGCTAAGATAGAATATGAAGTCCAATGAGTGACCAAATTTATGGGTCTCTGAGCAGCAATCTGGGATTGACCCCAGAAGAAAAATTAACTTCAGCAGCGATAGCTCTCCCTCTCAAAGTAAATGACCGAAGTAATTATTATCACCGCCTACTTGTTAGCTGAAAACTAACATACTTACAAGTATGTTATCAGCAGCAAAACATGGTCATGGATGTATAAAACATAGAAAGCCTCCTTTGCAATATAGGCTAACACCCTCTCAGCACTGCCATTTTCTTTTAATGCTATAAAAAATCAAAAGATGGACTAATCTATTTTGTATGAAAAAGTTGCAATCCTAACTAAACCTTTTAAAAGTTTCAAAGATGTTCATTTTGCATATCAGATTATTTAGTTTCATTTGCTACAACATAAAAGGCAGTGTTGCATGCATGCAAAAGATATTGCCCAATGGGAAAAATTGTCACGTCTGCTCCTACCAGATAGCTTCCAAAGTAAAATATGCATATATCAGGAGGTATACATGTAGTACACCTACCTTCAGATTGGCATTAAATGTATGGGTTGGTTTCATGCTCCACATAAACATTCTACTGTAATGCAAAAGTTAAAACATGTCAATGTATTACATGTACAGCCATCATTTACAGATAATCAAAGCAAATACACAACGGGCAGGATTCACGAAGCCTCCATGTAAGAGTTAGCAAGTCTTACACGGAGGCTGCAGTTAAATGGGGTGATGTCAGCATGCCATGCATATTCATGAGGGCATGCTGAATCACACCCTAGGCTAACACAGTCCGTGTAGCAAAGTAGGGGGAGTGTCCGCATGGCGAGATCTGCAAAGGGACACGCCCCCAGAAGAATCACAGTCCCAAAAGGAAACTCCCACGAGCGAGTCCGCGGAAATGTCACGAAACACAACAGCACACATGCCCCTACAGACTAGTAACCCAACTGAAAAGTAAAACGTAAAAATGAACAGTTTAATTTTTTTTTTATTTCAAAAATGTTTGCCCGTAATTGCCAAGCTTATGCTGGTGTGCCCTTCGCTCAGCCACAGTTAGCAGTCACTGAAAAAGCATATAAGCTCTAAATATGCAGAGTAAGCCAAGTAGTAATAGCGTCGCGGTAGAGACGTCGGCCAAAGAGGAGGCAGTCACAGTTCGAGCACCAACAACATCATTTTTTATTTTTAGTGAAATAAGCACGAAACAATCCCCTGACATATATGTATATATATATATATATATATATATATATATATATATATATATCTATATATCTATATATATATATATATATATATATATATATATATATATATATATATATATATATATATATATATATATATAATTATAATTTAAGTAAAATGCAATGAAATGGGCCATGTTTTATGAAGAACTCTGACACAATAAAAAAATAAAATATTTTATAAGTGCCCATAGCTGAGTAGTGCTCTAACAAGCTGAGTATGTATGCCTGCAGGTGAGCAGTGGTTTAACAGGTGTAATAGGAGTGCCCGGAGTTGAGCAGTGCTTTAACACACTGAAAGTGTGTGCCCGTAGTTGCACAGCATGTCTCACAGCGTAATATTATGGATAACCACACCTCCAGGCTAGTTGCACAGCATAATGCACCTGAGGTATCCAATTGCAACTAACTCTGGGCAAGAACGCAATCCAAATCGTAGCTTGCTACAGACCCCACACCATGCCCCAGGATTCACACCCCTCATGTCATGATACACTGGAAAGTATTTGGTACAACCCAACACCCTAATAATGGCCAAATTCACCTACCCCACCATTAACTGGATAAACTACACACGTACCAACTCTATTGCTCAACGCTTTCTATAATTCATAAATACCAACGCCTTGGATTAACATATTCACACCCCCACCAGGGGCAGCAATATCCCACACTTGTTCATCACCAACATGGAAACCGGTGTTCCACACAAGAGGTCAATTCCTCGTTGGTGAGATCTGACCACAAGGTAATCAGCCTAGACATCCACATCCCACCCCCAGCCCTAATTAGGGGCACCATCTTAACAAACGTCTGAAAAGCCAATGTCACACGTCTTAAGACAGAAGTGGCAAACTTCATGACACCCATGCAGATGGACAATAGAGGTATGACTGCTGAATCCTACACAAATGCACTGTATAAGCACTTACACGAGTGCATGGATCATGCTATCCCTAATAGAACCAAGATGTTATCCCCCAGACAAAGGAAGCCAGTCTGGTGGTCCTGTGCCATAAACAAACTCTACATCAGAAGAAAGACACTGTTGCAAAAATAAGTAATTTCCCATGACTGGAGGAACTCCCTGGTCAACCTCAGTAAGAAGCTGAGATCCCTCATAAAATCCCCCAAAGCTAGTTACGAAAACAAAAGTGCCACTGACTCTAAAGACAACCACAAAGCATTCTATAGCTATGTCAAGAATCTAAATGGGAACACTCAGATCTGCTCTGAGGTACAGCATAATGGAACTAAATATACATAACCAACTGATATTGCCAACATCCTGGCAGATAGGTTCAGTGCTAACTTTACCCCCCTCTCACCCCCTAGAGGGCCCATCTCTATACTGGAAGAATGCAAAGTCCCTATAATCACAGCTGCATAGGTAAAATACACACTCTCCAAAGCCAAGAACACAGCATCCATGGGACCTGACAATATCCCAGGCTGTGTTCTACACAAACCACTGAATGAACTGGCACCCTACCGCAGTACCATGTTCAATCATAGCCTCACCTCAGGCTTTGTAGCCACTGAATGGCGCAACACAGCACATCCCACTCCACAAATGGGAAGCCAAGACGGACCATGGTAACCACCGCCCCATTAGCCTGATGAGCCTGGTCTGTAAGGCCATGGAATGTACCATCATGTAACTCATAAACAAAGACATTGGTAATCTCCAAACTCTAGACCCTACTCAGTTTGGATTTGTAAAAGACAGATCATGTCTCCTAAACCTGATTGACTTCTTTGAAGCAGTCAGCAAAGCCATAGATGATGGTGAAATGGTTCACACAGCTTATGTAGACCTCACCAAGCCTTCCAACACCAACCCCCATTATGGAATTATAGATAAGCACACTAAACTAGGTATAAATCCCTATGTCATAAGTTGGGTTGACAACTGGCTCACAGACAGAACCCACACTGTGAAAGTAGCGTATTCCAAATCCGACATCAGACCAGTGACAAGTGTAGTACCACAGGGTTCAGACCTGGGTCCTCCCCTGTTGGGTATCTAGTTCTCCAAAGTGCAGGCCAACAAAGAAGGTCTGTGGCTAACAAAGTTTGCAGATGACTGCAACCTAGGAGCCATAATCGCAACTCCTAATGATGTGGGCAAACTACAAAAGGCCCTCACTGAGACAGATACCTGGTGTCAAAGCCATGGCCTGAAGCGCAATGCCAAAATGTGTATTGTCATCCCCATGGTATAAACTCTGTACCCATGAAGTACCAGATAGCTGGTAGTCTACTTAATGCCGAAAATGTGATAATAGACCTTGGGACACAGGTGCACAGTAGTCTCTCCTTTGATAATCACATTGCCACAGTGGTCGGGAAATCCGTCTGTGTGGCTCATCTCATCACAAAAGGATTCCCATCCAGAAAAAAGAGGTCATTGTTCCCCACAACTCATCACTTATTAGACCCATAATAGAGCACAACGCCCCTTTTGGTATGTACCTCACAGGACAACTACAACAACTGGAAAGACCACAGAAATACCTCACAAAGAGGATTACTGGCCTCAAACAGATGCCCTATGCAGACCGTCTCAAAAAACTACAGCTTGCCACCAGAATCCATACACTCAATTGCTATGGAAGTACTTGTTACCACTCCCACAAGTGGGGAATACATGCTGCACCTGTTCAACACCAACATGTGGACTATATGCTCCAGACCAGACGTGTATCCCTCGCTGGTAAGATGACACCATAGACTACTCTCACTGTATATTCACATACCAAATGCTGCCCCTGCACAGAAAACCACAGTCATAAAGTTGTGTAATGCAAATTACATGTATTCACATGAGGCAGGCTTCACACATGGGAACTATTTCAGGTCACAGGTACATATGTCTATGTGGCACACACATACCTCATGTGTTCATTGACATTACTGATATGATCTATGTCATACAATATTAAGAGCAACACCCCACACACATGGACAAACTGTGTGACAAAAGCACACATGGCATTTGTAAGATTCAAACCCCTACCTAACTATGTTATGACACTTGAGAGAGATGCATTAGCAGAGCATGCTATTTACATTAGTGGGAGGTTTCTCTTCTCCTGCTGTACTTATAGGGTGCTGACATCATCAGTGTTTAGAATGAGGAATGTGCATCATGCAGTGTGTTCTTGTAGTTGAACAAAGGGACATTTCTTTCACACAGAATTGCACACACACTAACCCCCCTCACCCAAACACACACTGAGCATTTGCAGGATTCAAACGCCTACCTATGTTATGACACTCGGGAGAGATGCATTAGCAGAACACGCAATTCAAATTACTGGGAGGTTTCCCTTCTCCTGCTGTATTTATAGGGTGCTGACATCATCAGTGTTTAGAATGAGGAATGTGCATCATGCAGTGTGTTCTTCTAGTTGCCAAATGGGACATTTCTTTCACACACACTAACCCCTCGCATCCAAACACACACACTGAGCATTTGCAGGATTCAAACCCTTACCTAACTATGTTACGACACTTGAGAAAGACGCATTAGCGGAGCACGCTATTTGCATTACTGGGAGATTGCCCTTCTCCTGCTGTACTTATAGGGTGCTGACATCATCAGTGTTTAGAATGAGGAATGTGCATCATGCAGTGTATTCTTGTAGTTGGCAAAAGGGACATTTCTTTCACACAGAATTGCACACACACAAACCCCCCTCACCCAAACACACACACTGAGCATTTGCAGGATTTAAACCCCTATCTAACTATGTTATGACATTGAGAGAGACGCATTAACGGAACACGCTATTTGCATTACTGGGAGGTTTCCCTTCTCCTGCTGTACTTATAGGATGCTGACATCATCAGTGTTTAGAATAAGGAATGTGCATCATGCAGTGTGTTCTTGTAGTTGGCAAAAGGGACATTTCTTTCACACAGAATTGCACACACACTAACCCCCCTCACCCAAACACACACTGAGCATTTGCAGGATTCAAACCCCTACCTAACTATGTTATGACCCTTGTGAGAGACACATTAGCAGAGCGCACTATCCTGTGTGCCCTGGGCAGATTGCTGTCTTGTGGCTGGTTCCTGGTTTAACACATACAAATACCAGATATGTGTTGCCAACTGCTAAACTGAGACATGGCCAAGTGTGTGAGCATGCCCAGTTCAGGCATATTCCATGGCTTGTTGCCTAACATATGTCTCATTTATCAAAGTGTGTGAGCATGCCCAGTGTGTGCTTTCCATATGTTGAGCTCTTCAGTCCACCACATTTGTGGGTGTGTGTGAACTTCCACAGTATTTCACATTTATAGTTGTGTGTTGGAAGTCATGTTGTGTACATACTGCCCAACTGCTTTGTGTCTGAACCCAACAGGGATTATACTGTGTCTGCAGGGTTTGCATGGGATAGTTTGCATACAGTTGTCAACATCCTTTCATAATGACCATACACTGTAATACTGTATAGTGTACTGGTTCAGTACTTTCACTGTGGTGGACAGTATACTGGGTTTCAGTCCTATCACTGCTTTCAATATTCATAGTGAGCACACCAGACTGGTTAAGGGCCAGTTGTGCACATATGACCATGCCACATTTTGTTCGGATATGGACTACTTACACCAGGCTTGTCCAACATTGGTAGTGTATTCCACAACTTGGGTGGACATTGACAAACACTAGCGATGTACCCTAGGCCATTTCTACTGCTAGTCAGAGAGTGTGTTTGTCCTTCAACACACATTGTAACTGGAATTTGACATCACATATTTCAAGGTTAGTATAATGTGCCTCTGTCTACCCGTGACATTACAGTGATACCCAGGGTAAACCTACCATCTCCCATCCACTCATCATGATTCCTGTTGAGGAGAGTCAATGAGGAACTCTCTGGCTAACCTGTACTGGGAGTTTACTCAAGAGTGGAGTGAGCTTCTGGGTTATGGATCAATCACTACAGCATGTCCTATGTATGTCAGTGCTGGGGCTCAGGTCTCTCATGTGCATAGCTCACTGGCATTCAGATTGTACATGGTGCAGCATGTTCATTGATTCCAGCTTGGACATGGCTTTATACATCAGGCACAGATTGCCTCTGGGCAGGCAGTATGGTACTGTGTGGAGCTGCGGTTTGTTTAATCAGGCAACACATGGCATCTGTTTGAGCTCTTTGACCCTCCTGGTGGGGTACTTCTGGGGTCTTTCCAGTTGCTGGAGGTGTCTGCTGAGGTACATGCCACAGGGGCCATTGTACTCAATTGTGAGGCTGATGAAGGATGACTGAAGAGGCACGATGACCTCCCCTGATCTAGATCTGACTACCTTCATGATTAGGTGGGTATATGGTATACTTCTGTAACCACTACAGCCACATGGTTGTAAAATGCAAGATATCTATCAAATTGTGTCCCCAGGTCTATTATTACTTCTAAAGTACTTAATGGGTTGACACCTATGTGGTAATTGGTGGGCACTTACTGTTTATCCACAGGGGATGACTATACACTTTTCTGCAATTAGCTTGATGACATGGCTCTGGCACCAGTTGTCTGTTTCTATGTGGCCCTTTTGTAGGATGCTTGTGTCAGCTGGAGGGTCAGATAAGGTGCCCAGTTTGTAGTCCTCTGCAAACTTGTTCAGACACAGTCCTTCCATGTTGGCCTGTACCTATGGGAAATATATACCATGCAAGGGAGGTCCCAGGACTGAGCCTTGTGGGATGCCAGTTGTAGCTGGTTTGTAGTCTGACATGGCTGCAGCATGTCTGACCATGTCAGTTCTGTCCTTAGGCTGGTTTGCAACCCATCTACTGACATAGGGGTTTATATTTAAGCTGGTGAGCTTATCTATAATGAACACGTGGGGTATTGTATGGAAGGCTTTTGCAAGGACCAGATAGGCTGTGTGGACCACATTCCCCTCATCAATGGCCTTGATGACTGTTTCAAATGAGTCAGACATGTTTAAGGGGCAGGATCTGCCCTTAAGAAAGCCACACTGGGTAGGGTCCAGTGTCTGTAGGTTCCCCAATATCTTTATTTCTGAGGTCCATGATGATCCTTTCCATAGCTTTGCAGACCAAGCTTGTCAGGATTCTGGGGTGATAGTTTTCAGTATCCATTGAGGCACCACCTTTGTGGAGAGGGACCACTGTTGCTGTACACTGCTCTTTGGGTACATATCCTGTGGTAAGGCTGAAATTGAGCAGTAGTGTTATTTGGCATTCCATTCTTCTTGGAGTTCATATTGGACACAGCCCAGGACACCATCTCATACCATTGATGCTCTGTGTCTTGCTTTGAAGATGCTGCCTGTTACCTCAGCATCTGCAATGTCAGGGGGCCAGCACTCTGCTGGGATAGATATTTGTCATTTTTGGGGGGGGGGGTTTGCACTGAACCTGTCAGGTTGGATGTTGGCAATGTGTGTGGGTTTGGTGTATTGTTTGTAATATTTGGTAATTCAGAGCATATCTGTGAATTCCCAACAAGGTTCCTACCATCAGTTAAGACAGCCTTGTGATTATCCTTAGTGTCCTGTACAATTTGTATCTCCATAGGTTCATAGGTTCATACTGGGCTATCTACCCTAGGGCATTTATCAGCCTAGCCAGAGTGTGTGTGGCTTTCGCCACCCCTTGCTATGTGAATATTATGGCCATTTAGGGTTTACTTTACTGTGCCTCTGTCTAGATGTGACACACTGAAGACCCCCAGTGTAAATCTACGATCTCCCATCCACTTGGCAAGATTCCTGTTGAAGAGAGTCAGTGAGGGGCTCTGCCTAACATGGAGTGGGTTCTGTTCCAGAGTGTAGGAAGCCTCTGGGTTAGGAATCTGTCCCTCCAGCACATCCAATTTATTTATGTGTTGAAGTTGACATCTGTCGCTCTCACGGCTCTAATGGCTTTGGATTTTCTGAAGTGGAGCATGTCCATCAATTCTGTATTGGACATGACCTTGTACATCGGGCATACATCGCCTCTGAGTATGCAGTATGTGACTGCATACAGCTGGGGTGTTGTCAGCCAGGCAGCATATGAAAAATGTTTGACACCCTTTATCCTCTTGGTCAGGTACTTTTGAGGTCTTTCTAACTGCTGCAGGTGTCAGGTACGGTACATCCCAAATGGGGCATTGTACTCACTTATGGGCCTGATAAGAGAAGAGTATAGGGGCACAATGACGTCTCTTGATGTAGATGTGAATCCTTTCATGATAAGGTGGCCAATATAGGTGGTCTTCCTAGCCATGTTGGCAAAGTGAGCGTTGCATGTGGGGTTACTGTCCACTTGTGTCCCTAGGTCCCTGATTACTTCTTCCATACGTAATGGATTACCACCTATGTGGTGATTTGTGAGTACCTTGTTTGGTATTTGGGGAGACATTCATACTCTCTAGTGTCTTCAGGGAGGCTGAGTGGTGTTCCTGGGTCTGAGAGGGTGGTCTGTAGCATGCTACAAACTGTACAGCGGTTTTGCCTACAGTTAGTTGCACATGGATGGTCTCTGATGCTTCGTGCATTGTCAGTAACCTGGACGTGTGGGTATCTTTGCTGAATATGGATACTCCCCCTCCTTTTGTGGTTTGGTCCAGGTTTTGGGGCCGAAAAGCATGATTTGAGGTATAACCTGGTAGTGCTGGGGTGCTCTCAGGAGCCTTGATGCAGATTTCCATCACTGCACAGACATCAATGTTCTCCATACTGGGGAGGGCCTCGAGAGCGTGCATCTTGTGGTTTAGACATCTGGCATTGAGCAGCATTACCCTCATGTTTTTTCCACTTATGTTTTCTGGGGAGGTGGGTTTGTCTTTTCAGCCTTGCCTACAAAAGGCACTATGGAGGTGGCAAGAGCCTTAGCCAATATCCAGACACACAGGAGTGACAGGTGCAAGCCATCGTTGGCAAAGCAGCGTGGCTTGTCAAGCATGACATCCCAAGCAGACACACATTGTATCCCCTTGGAATGACACCAGTAATTGAGCCAATTGTTAAAGCTGACCATTCTGTGTTTGTACTGTGGTATCATTCTTGGTGGTGGTAGGATGCTGATCAGGGTCAGAGTCATACCGGCCTGGCCTACATAATCGGAGAGCTCCTCTATGTCTCTTTACATGTAGTCCAGGGAGGTACGTCTCAGGTCATTCACACCAGCATGGACAATGACTGAGTCATATTTGTACTTGCTTTGGAGTGACCTGCATGATTGTGTTATGTGGCAGATTGTAGCAGCCTACAGGCAGCTTACTGTACCCTTTTCCTTGTTCAGTCTGGTGAGCAGGACATCAGTGTGTCTGCCTATGGAGTCACCTATTACAAGTGTATCAGGCATGTTGTCTGTCCTTACGGGCTGTGACTGTTTGGCACACCGACTTTGTGTACTATGTGTTGCATGTGCTATGTTTGGGGGTAGTGGTTGCTTGGGTGTCTGCTTTGGAGGCCTCTGTTGATTTGGTGTTTTTTAATTATAGCCTCCAGGAATGTTTTTGTGTGTTTATGTATTTGGTTTGCAGTTGTGATAGGTCTATGTGAGTGGGTTTGTGGTGTGTGTGGTTACCTTCTCCTCCTGACTAGTTTAGACAGTACTGAGTTGAGTGAGCTCAGCCTCGAGTTTGGAGACGTGTTTGCATCTCTCACATATATTTGAATTTCTTGGGGGGTGGAGGGGGTTGTCTGTGTACATGGGGCAGGTGTAACATTGGCCAAGATTCACAGATTCAACTTGTTGTAGCTGGCCTTAGGGGATTTTATGACTGGCCATATTTTATTGCCATAATACTGATCAGAGATTACTTCCCTTTTTTGGTTTGCTCTATCATGTGGTGACTTCCTCATTCTCTTGCATGGTTTGGTAATGGCTGTGGTCCACCATGCCAGATGCCTGTGTGTATGGTATTGGGCCTTGGTTTTATTTGGGATTGCATAATCCATGCATTCCTGACTGTGTTCATAGAATGCATTTATAAAGGGTTCTGAGGTGTGGCCCATATTTTCCACAGGCACAGGGCCTTTAATGGATTCCACATCAGTTTGGAGGAGTGCAACATTTCCTTTACACATGTTTTTCACTGTGGTTTTCTGGACAGGGACTGTGGTCCGGCTATGAATATCCAGTGTAATTACTCTATGGTCTGATCTTACCAGTGAGGAATACACTTCTCATCTGGCCATAGAGTACCCATGTTGCTGATTATCACATCCAGTATGCTTACCCCTCTTGTGGGAGTGGTACATTGTTCCTGAGCATGTTGGTTTATGGATTCTAGAAACCTTTGGCCTAGGGTGTTGGTGCTGGGATAATGCTCCCAGTCTATGTTTGAGTATTTTCAGTCACCCAATATAATGTTGTTTGGAGAGCTTGATATTTCCATGTGTTCCAATGTAGGCCAAGTGCAGTTCCTGGCATTAGGAGGGTAGTCTGTAGCAGGCTACAAACTGGCAGGCAGTCTTAGCCACTGTTACTTGAGCATGGATAATCCATGCTGCTTCTTGTTGTGGTACCAACATGGGGGTGTGGTTATCCTTGACAATTATTGCTACTCACCCTCCTTTTGTAGTTTGTTCCATGTTTTGGGGCTGTAAAGCATGGTATGAGGTGTAACCTGGTAGTGTTAGGGTGCTCTTGTGAGCCTTAACCCAGTTTTCTGTTACAGGACAGATATCAACATTCTCCATGCTGAGGGGAGTTTAGACTGCATGCATCTTTCAGTTTGGACATCTGGCATTGGGTAGCATTACATCTAGGTTCTTATCCCTTGTGATACCTATGGAGGTGGAGCATCGTGCCTTGCTCAGCATGTCATCCCAGGCTGGCATGCATTGGATCCCCTTTGACTAATGGCAATACTTAAGCCAATTATTGTAATTGATCATCTCGTTTTCATATTGTGGCATCATGCTTGGTGAGGGTAGGATGTTAGTCAGGGTCATCATGTTTGCATATACTACATGGTGTTGCATTGCTTAACACATGGCAAGCATGCCTCAGGTGGTGCTGCAGGGCTGTCTATGTTGGATGCACATACTACACTCCCTGTACATGTTTGATAGCAAGTTGTGTCAACTTAGGCATCCCTTTTACTATATGTGTGAGTCAGAGAGAGGTATCATTTCCTGGGTTCCTACTGAGCCAGTGTATGTGCTATGCGTTGCCACTTTGCCAAGGCCAAGGCATACTGGGCATGCCTCCTTCTGCCTACTGGGGCAGGCTCAGGTTATTCCTCCTCTGAGTCACGCTCTGCCTGTGATTGGCTTGGCAATGGTGGGGGGCTGTTTGGCCCAGCCCTATGCTGTTCCTGCTGTACTGTTTTCAAAGAATCATATTATGTAGCATAGCACATACCATGATGATTTGGGTACATGTAGTTGGTGAGTACTGCAAGGCTCCACCAGATTTGTCCAGGCACCGGAACCGTGACATGAGCAGCCCAAACACATGCTCAATTACATTTCGTGTTTGTGCATGTGCCTCATTATGGCGTTCTTGTTCAGGTGTGTGTGCATTTCTGATGGGTGTCATCAGCCACGGCTCCAGTGCATAGCCAGCATCCTCCACTAAGTGACCATGTGGGATGTCCCCATTGGCAAATGTCTGGTACAGCTGCATCAGATTCCAGATACGTGAATTGTGGTAGCTTCCAGGGCAGCCAGCACACACATTCATTATTATGCCCTGGGCATTACACACAACCTGGCAGTTGATGGAGGGGAAGCCCTTGTGGTTAATGTAGGCCCTACCCCGCTCACCGGCTGGTGCTTTGATGCATATATGCGTGCAGTCTATTGCACCCACTACCTCAGGATATTCCACTATTTGCTGGAAGAGACGCATATTGCTGGCCAATACCTCACAGGAACTGGGGAAATATACATGCTCACTGACATGTGCTGACATGGTGTCCAGGAACTGGTGCAGTACCCTGGATGCTGATGCCTGTGATATCCCCATCATATCACCAGTTGGTCTCTGGAAGGTACCTGTTGCTAGTATACTTAGGCCAACACATACCTTGGTTTCCACTGGGATGGGTTCCTCTCTGTTGGTTCTGTGTGTGAGGCGTGGCCTGCACAGCTCAACAATTTGCTGCAGGAGGTCTCTGTCCACTCTATAGCGCTCCACAGTCTCCAGCTCATGTAACCCCTGGTAGGTGACCCTGGGCCTGTACACTCTTCTCCGTCTCCTCACTGTGGGTTGTCTGGCAGCATTTGCATAGTCACCACCCTCAGCAAGTTGCATATGTCTCCTTATAACAGCTATGGCAGCCCCTAGTATTTTTGGTCTGAGTGAAGATTTTTCAGTATTCACTTCTAGTAGCTTACTCCTCTGTTGCAGTGTCTCTTGAGAGAAACATTCTGCACTGTTGTTTGCAGTGTTTTAAGTGCTGGGCTGGGCTACTGTTCTGCCTGTGTAATTGCCTGATTCTGATTGTTTTCACCTGCTAGCTCTGCCAGTAATTTCTGCTAGCTTCCTACTATTTCCCATGCTTCCTTTTTCCCTTCTGTTTCCTCAGGGGGGAGCAATGTGCATACCAGCATAAACACACTCACAGTGGCTAACACGCTTGCACACATGCTTAGATGGACTAGAATCTGCTTATTCAGGTTAAAATGTGTGCACACCAGCACAAACAAGCATACAGGTGTTTAAACAGCCTCCTACATGCTTATTCTGCCTTAAACACGTGCACTCATGCTTACACGTGCGCACTCTAGCTTACTCGTGCCTACCAGCACGCACACACGCGCATGCACGCCCAGCAAGAAACTTTGGTGTTATCCATCGTGTACACCTTCCATTTCTTGGCTTTCCCATGCCTACTTGTTGACACTCCTCTTTCCATGATGTGTGACTGACAGCTTTCACATGCCACAGTGCTCCAATGAGCTGCAATCCTTTCATACTTTCCCCCCTGTGATGTCACCTATCTCCTACTCTGTTACTCCCCCTTATCCTACTCCTACACTGCACGGATTGTGCTCATTTTATATGTAACAGTGCAATTCACTATCCTACCACTCACTTACATAGGATTGCCTACTAATGCTTAGTTACATGTCTTACACTCTGCTTCCCCCCTTAGCAACCCCTACTCGGTGGCCATGTTGTTTTACCCTGCTATTCCCTTCCATTGTATACTCATGCTTTGCATTAACCCACATTTGTGGGTTTAATATTTTTATTTTTTGTTTTTTTATAGCACAGCCTGTTTGCGCGATGCTGCACTACATTTAAACATCGGCGATCGCCGAAAAAAAAATATTTTTATTTCATGTTTGCATCAGGGTACATTGCCAGTGGCCACATATTTGGCCATTGGCTTGCTGCCTGCAACATTTGCAACCTTTATTTGGAGCTGACATGGCTCCATTGTGTTATTTGCAGAATGGTACTCAGTTATCAACTGAGTACATTTCTGCAGATAACACGGCTCTTACACGGGCAGGTTTCTGCTTCCTGGATCGTGGATTAACCTGATTTGCATGCCTTTCAGCTGCAAGTGAGGTAATTAGCATATCCACGCCCTGCCCGTGTAAGAGCCGTTTTAGGTGCTCTCTTACACGCACAATCTGGCTGTTCCTGGATTGCGATGGCTGCATGGAGTCTTACACTACTCTTAGACTCCATGCAAGCCATCGTGAATCCTGCCCAACATCTTTCAGCTGCTATTTATGTGAGTAATAAAGCAAACATGTGCTACTCACACTCCTCAGTCCACAGCATAGGATATGTCATACATCTAGAGCTGGGATTTGAACACACATATGTTGAGCTGTTCACTGTCTTTTACTATTTACATTTCCACTACTCCGCTACTTAAACAACACTGTCTGTGGAGATATTCCCACAGCATTCATCTGCAAAGCCCAGTTTCCCTACCATGTCACCTACACTGATCAAGGATATGGAACAGACATCACTATAGTAATTCACACTGAACTGCAGAACTGTCTAATGTATCAACACGGATATTAATTTGTGTCAAATATCACTTAAGTACATTAAGAAGAAGTCAACATCTTCATCTTAGAAGTGATATCTCAATGTGACCACAGGAAGAAGGGTGCAGGCTGAGTCATCTGGATGTCATTGAGGTCCCACTGAATGGCATCAGAGCTTTTGGTATAAACCTCAGCATAAGTCCATAAGTCATACTTTAAAACAACAGCATGCAGGCACCCTTGTAACCCACTGTTAGCCACCAACACTGCTATGGACTGCATTCCCAGCAGATATGGTCATAATCGGTCAGTATCTGCAGTTCATTGGATGAGGATGGAAATGTACACATACACCTGCATATGAGAGAAAGCTCACTGGGAATGAAGGAAACATATTCATAAACATGCATACATGAGAAGACCAACCTTTACCCTTTGTGTTCATGTACTGATGAATTCTAAGTGGGAACACTGTAATATGACGTATATGGTACACACAGAACAATCTGACCATCACATAACAATGATAAGCTCAAATACAGAAAATAGCAACACAAGCATCTGGCCTCACAAACACTTACCTTATGGGTATAAGTCAGGCAAGCATACCAAATGGTAAAGGCATCTCAGCGCAAATGGCTGTCAAGTACTATTTGCACCATATATACAAGAGCTCCCTGTACAAACACACCTGTAGATGCACCAACTTTAAAAATTTTATTTTTCTGTCATTGAACAAGGGCATATTGATTTGAGGGGGGGATTTAAAATCTTATCTAGAACAAAGAGAAGCTTCATGGCAGATTAAATTAAAATCTGATAGGAACCCCAGGCTTAATGATGCTGTAAATATAAAGTGCTTTTTTAAAGAATAGGAGAGTCTATGTAAAGAAATTTAGTTAGGTAATTGTTTTTAATTAAGTGTTAATTGATTGTCAATGAAACACTATTTAAATGGAGTGTTTTTAAGTTGGATTTGTATTCTGATGAAGTCTTTCTGATGAAAGTGGCTATTTAACAGAGTGGACGCTAACACTGTGTGGTTTTTGCCTATATTGAATGGACTGTTGCTGCATTTTCAGCCATTCAAGGTTTTTTGGTTGTCACCATACATAATTAATGAGTTTCTTCACCTTCCATTTTGATGTCAACCAAGAGGAAAGAAACTGAGACACAAACGAGCAGAAAACCAGACGTCCAAGGAGACCATGTAGATGCTGGTTGTGTATACAATATGATGCAAGGATGTGTGCCTGCCCAAGGAACTGTGTGAAGCTGAATTGGTAGGGAGCTTCGCTGATGGACCAGGACTGGTATACAGGTCTGTTACTGCCATGACAACCGTCACTCTAGGGACTGGGAGCAACTGCTGAAGAGGAATGTTATGGTTTGATTGCAGCCCTTGTATGCCTAGAGTAAGTGCTATTTTCCACATCCAGACACCTTTCATATACAGTTATCAGTTACTGAACAGATATTGTACAGTAATGATTTGTGACTTTTATCTATTTGTGGCATTTTCAGGCAGATGTAGTGGTGTACACAGAGGTAGCAGAACAGGGAAAACAAAGATTTATAATGCTTAGGCTGTTTTTATAGTGATAATACTCTTGTCTCTGTTACTATCATTAAGTGTGTTGTAATGCACAATACAAATGAGTGTTACACCATTAGTGGTGGTAAGACTGTGCAATCCAAGGTTATCTGTAAATAAGCTGGATTGTAAGTGTGCAGTAATTTATTAAACATATTCTCTCAAGAATGATTGTATGAGTGCGATAATACTTAGATATATTGGTATGTACATAGAGTCCTACTAGAGCCTGAAAAAGGTTGAACTGTAAAGTATTTCAACTAGTTAATCAATAGAATAGTACTGTGTAATGCTGAGTGACTTTGGATATTGTCTTGCATATGTAATACTTTAGCTGTATTCATTTATCTACTATGACACTGTGGGATGGCTGGATGCTGCATTACTTAAATGTGTACACATTTTTTTTGTTTTGCCTCGTTGCATTAATACCTAAATCAAGTAGGCCTCAGATGACTTAGTATTTCTGCCTTTCTACATTATTCAATTTAATGTCAAGAATATCGCTGAACTTGGATTGCATCAGTTATGGTAAACACTTAACTGCAAACCTCAGTTATATGTGTACTAATGACTTTATACACACACTACATTCTGTCTGCATCAATGATATGTGAGCAATATAGCTGTAAAGGCATTTAAGGTGAATGGTTGGTTCAATTACACTTGTCTTACTGCAACTATGCACATGGAATCAGGAAACTGATGTATAGCTGAAGGGGTGGCACTCCAGATATAACCCATGATTGTATTGTTGATTGCATGTGGATTATATTCCTACTTCAGTCCACTTTTTATGTAATTGTGTAACATCCACCCTTTGTGTGCAGAACACCATCTTTATTAAAATATGTATGATGTAACACATAATTCATGTAGACTGCAAATGGCAAAGCATTTCATTGGTGTCTGCATGGCTTTAAATCCATCAGTGATTGTATAATGTTAGACTTTCTCACATGGATTTAGCAGACCTCACATGTATACATATATCTGTTATGTGTTTTTTTTTTGAGAAACGAGTATTTCTACACATTCACACAATTACACACTCGTGTGTGTGTGTGTGTGTGTGTGTGTGTGTGTGTGTGTATATATATATATATATATATATATATATATATATATATATATATATATATATATATATATATATATATATATATATATATATATACATATATATGTATAATATGTATATAATTATTTATTGACATTTGATTACTGGAAAAGAAAAGTCTGATTGAGTAGAAGCCCATTTTCAGTGAAAGCCCAGGGAGAAAAGATTCAAACTTATGTAGAGATATCTACACACACACAAACTCACACACACACACACACACACACACACACACACACACACACACACACACACACACACACACACACACACACATACACACACTGATATATATATATATATATATATATATATATATATATATATAATATTTTTATAGACAGGTTAACTCTTATGTATACATGTACCAATAAGAGTCTGCAAATATATTTTAGTTAGTTATCTGCTCATTTCCTTATGTTACAGTCTTTGTACTTCTCATAGATGAATTTAGGGTACATAATACCTTTGTACATGTACAAGGAAAAAACTAGATGTGTGTAGAACTTGTAAATAGCAAAACATATAGTGAACCTGGAGATATTGCAAATATGCTGGCTGATAAGTTTAGTGAAAACGTATCCCCATTGTCTCCACCTCATATATCACAAGACATCTCTTGTACATTTTGCCCCACTGTAATCACTAAGGATTAGGTCCTAAATGCCCTTTCCAAGAACAAAAATGCAGCCTGTATGGGCCCAGACAACATCACTGGCTGTGTTTTAAATTGTTTAAAACAAGAGTTAGTTGCATCACTAGCTACCCTCCTCATCCACTGGCTAAGCACTGGGTATGTCCCTGCAGATTAGAAAACTACTACTGTCATTCCCCTACACAAAGGCAGTTCATTCACTGACCCTGAAAACTATACACCCATAACTCTGACTAGCCTTATTTGCAAGACCACAGAGAGAATCATTATGGACCTTATCAACAAAGATATAGGTGTCTTCCATACACCAGACCCATCCCAGTTTGGCTTCTTCAAAGGGAGATTGTGTCTACTGAATGTGGCAGACTTCTTCAAGACAGTCACCATAGCCCTAGATGAGGGCAAAACTGTGCATATGGCCTATTTGCTATTTGGACCTAGCAAAGGTCTTTGACACTATCCCCCACTCTGGTATCATTGATAAACTCACCCAACTAAATGAAAACCAGCATATTATTAGATGGCTCACAAATTGGCTTACCGTTAGAAAACACAATTAAAATAGGGGACTCCACCTCCACGAACAGACCAGTAACCAGCGGAGTTCCACAGGGCTCAATGCTTGGGCCTCTACTGTTTGGAATATACCTTTAAGAAAGTACAAGCCAAAACAAAGGGCCTTTGGCTGACAATGTTTGGAGATGTGTCCAAACTGGGCATGGTTATAGATTCAGGAGGGTCTTACACAAACCAATGAGTCCTGGACTCAAGCTCAGTGCAAAAAAGTGTATCATCATTCCCTTTGGTAAAGGAGAGTTCACCACAAATTACCACATAAACAGCAATACCTTAAGTCCCCAATCCATGGAGAGGGATCTGGGAATGCAGATTGACAGCAGCCTCTCCTTTGACCACCATATTTCCTCAATGGTACAGATAGCCTTCTGCATTGCCCATCTCATCAATAAGGGCATTGCCTCCAGAAAAAAGGAAGCCATAACTATACTGTATTCTTCCCTTATCAGACGAATAATAGAGTATAATGGCCCTTATGGTATGTACCTCACTAGGCACATACAGCAATTGGAGATGTTCCTTACAAAAAAATCCAAGAAGTTCAACATTTGCCTTATACCGATAGACTAAAATCCCTGTCTTTATACTCTGTGTCATACAGACTACTCAGGGAAGAATGTTCCCTGGCATTTAGGGCAACCACAGATCCTGCCCTGATGGAAATGCTGCAAATTAACAAGTCAAATGGCACTCGCTGCACTCATTCTTAGCAATCTTAACATGAGATGTGACATCAATAGGACAGGCTGGAGAGGCAGATTCATCTCACAGAGGCTTCCCTTACTCTTGAATAGGCTGCCAATACAAGTGAAACATAGGTCATCACTGACCCTTTTTAAGCTTAATCTGGACAATTGGATTGGAACACACAAATTTATCCCAGGGGTCCCACCTGCATCTCTTCTGGACAGGGGTAGCGGATGTTGAGCTAAGTCTGCCTTTAGCATCAATACATGAGGAAAATGGGAATCAACTTGGCTAGGCTAGTAAGGGCCCCAGGGCCATTAATCTAGTAACCTCCCATGATCACGTGATTCTATGAAAGCTGTACTTAATGCTGCCCTTACATAATTAAAGTTGCTTTTATTATGCAACCTACTGCATATAATGGTGACCAAATCACTCTTCATATCATAGAGCAGGACTTCAGTACATTGTCCCTGGCATGCATTCATTATTGAACATTCCCTAAATAGGAGTTATTACCTATGACCTAATGTTATCATTTACCTGAGTATTCAGAGCTCACTCTTGTCTGATTTACAGGAATACACTCTGCTATAACATAGACATGTAGCTAGGCAAGTAGGATAATGGGCTCTTGGGAAGACGTAGGTTATTCATGTATGTTTGAAACTAGCTATCTCTCTGCTATCAGTTATTCTAGTGCATTCATATGTATAAATACCTATAAGTAAGAATTGTCCATGGCCTTTTTCACTGTGTTTAATTTGTAAAGTGTATTTTATGAAAACATTTTATGAACTGATGTTGTTTTCCATTACATGCTGTATAACTGCATATGACACTGGCATTGCTGTTGTGCATTATGTTCTACTGTTTGCATATTTTTGGAGATGCTGAGGACAGAATGGAGGTTCATAGGTTCATAGGTTCATACTAGGCTATCTGCCCTGGGGCATTTATAAGCCTAACCCGATTGTGTTTGGCTTATGCCACCCCTTGATTTGAGTATACTGTGCCCTTTTTAAAGTTTAGTTTACTGTGCCTCTGTGTAATAGTGACACAGAAGTAATCCCCGGGACAAACCTACGATCCCCCACCCACTCATCAAGACTCTTCTTGAAGAGACTCAGTGAGGTGCTCTGCCTAACATGAATTGGAATTCTATTCCAGAGCGAAGGGAGCCTCTGGATTATGAATCTGTCCCTCCAGCATGTTCTATTTATTTCTGTGCTAAGGTTCAAGTCCCTCGAGCATGTGGCTCTAATGGATTTAGATTTACTGAGGTGGAGCATGTTCATTAATTCTGGGTTGGACATAGCTTTATATGTCAGGCATAGATCGCCTCGAAGTAGGCGGTATGCAACTGAGTAGAGCTGGAGTTTTTTTTAACCAAGCAGCATATGACATCTGTTTGAGTCCCTTAATCCTCCTGGTGAGGTACTTTTGGGGTCTTTCTAATTGCTGCAGGTGTCAGGTAAGGTACATCCCAAAGGGGGCATTGTATTCTATGATGGGCCTGATGAGGGATGAATAAAGGGGCACGATTACCTCTCTTGCTCTAGATGTGAATCCTTTCATTATGAGGTGGGCTATGTAGAAGGTCTTTCTAACCACTTTGGCAATGTGGTTGTCAAAGGAGAGATTGCTATCAGCTTGAGTCCCCAGATCCCTAATTACTTTCTCTGTACTTAATGGGTTACCCCCTATGTGGTAATTTGTGGGCACATTGTTTTTGCCAAAGGGTATGACTATACACGTTTTGGCATTTAGCTTTAGACCATGGCTCTGGCACCAGTGTTCCATCTCTGCGAGACCTTTTTGAAGGATGTTTGTGTCAGCTGGAGAGTCGATTATGGCGCCCAGTTTGCAGTCATCTGTGAACGTGGTGAGCCATAGTCCTCCCACGTTGGCCTGTACCTCAGAAAAGTAAATACCGAACAAGAGAGGTCCCAGGACAGAACCTTGTGGGACGCCACTTGTGACCGGTTTTGAGTCTGACATGGCTCCAGCAACTCTGACTCTGTGGGTTCTGTCTTTCAGCCAGTTTGCGACCCATCTTGTGACATAGGGGTTTATATTTAGGCTGGATAGCATATCTATGATGCCCGAGTGGGGTATTGTGTCAAATGCCTTTGCGAGGTCCAGATAGGCTGTGTGGACTACCTTCCCTTCATCTATGGCCTTGGTGACTGTTTCAAAGAAGTCGACCAGGTTCAAAAGGCAGGATCTGCCCTTGATGAAGCCAAATTGGGTAGGATCTAGTGTCTGTACGTCCCCAATGTCTTTGTTTATGAGTTCCATGATGATCCTCTCCATAGCCTTGCAGACTAGGCTAGTCAGGCTTATGGGACGATAGTTTCCAGGGTCCGCAGAGGCGCCAACTTTGTGGAGTGGGACCACTGTTGCTGTACACCATTCTTTGGGCACATATCCTGTAGTGAGGCTGAGATTGTACAGCAGTTTTACTTGAGGGATTAGTTCTTCTTGGAGTTCATGTAGGATGCAACCCGGGATGCCATCTGGTCCCATGGAAGCAGTGTTTTTTGCTTTGGAGAGGGCGGCCTTCACCTGAGCATCAGAGATGTTTGGGAGGCTGCACTCTGCCGGGATAGATACTTGCTCTTTTGGGGGGGGGTGGAGAAGTTTGCACTGAACCTGTCTGCCAGGATATTGGCGATGTCTGTGGGTTCAGTGTATTTTTTGTCGTTTAGAATCAACTCAGAACAAGTCTGGGAGTTGCATCCCAGGTTCCTAACATAACTGAAAAAAGCCTTATGATTGTCTTTAGTGTCCTGTGCAATTTTTCTCTCAAAGCTGGCCTTGGAGGATTTTATGAGGGATCATAATTTTTTGCTAGTAGTGATCAGAGATGCCTTCCCTTTTAGGGATTTTGCTCTATCATGTAGTAGCTTCCTCCTTCTGTTGTACAGTTTATTTATGGCTGGGGTCCACCAGACTGGACGCCTGCCTTTGGATGATTGGGTCTTGATTTTGTTTGGGATAGCATGATCCATGCATTTCTGGAGATGTTCGTAGAATGCGTTTATATAGGATTCTGTAGTTTGGGCCGTAGTTTCCACTGGCTCTGGGGCCTTGAAGGATTCCACTTCGGTTTTGAGAAGTGTGAAGTTCACTTTTGAGAAGTTTTTCACCGTGGTTTTCTGGGCTAGGGGTGGGGTCGGGATGTGGATATCCAGTGAAATTAATTTATGGTCTGATCTTACCAATGAGGGATATACTTCTGGTATGGAGCATAGAGTCCCCATGTTGGTAATGATCAGGTCTAGTATGTTTTCCCCTCTTGTGGGAGTGGTGACTAGTTGTTCCATAGCATTTGAGTTTATAAATTCCAGGAACCTTTGGGCTAAGGTGCTGGGGCTTGAGTAATGCTCCTAGTCTATGTTTGGGTAGTTGAAGTCACCCAATATAATGGTGTTCGGAGAGATCTTCATGTTCTCCAATGTTTTCAGGAAAGCCGAGTGGGATTCCTGACTTTGAGAGGGTGGTCTGTAGGATGCTATAAACTGAAAAGCAGTCTTGCCCACTGTCAGTTGCACATGGATGGTCTCCGATACTTTGTGCAATGCCACTAACCTGGAGGTGTGGATATCCTTGATAAATATGGAAACTCCAACTCCTTTTGTGGTTTGGTCCAGGTTTGGGGGCCGAAAAGCATGATATGAGGTATAACCTGGTAGTGCTGGGGTGCTCTCTGGAGCCTTGAACCAGGTTTCTGTCACTGCACAGATATTGATGTTCTCCATACTGAGGAGAGCTTCGAGTGCATGCATCTTGAGGTTAAGACTTCTGGCATTTAGCAGCATTACCCTTAGTTTCTTGTTCCTTGTGCTGTCTATGGTGGTGGGTTTGACTTTTGAGCCTTGCCTAAAAAAGGCACTATGGGGGTGGCAAGAACCTTTGCCAATATCTGAAAGCCCAGGGGTGACAGGTGCAAGCCATCCCTAGTGAAGCAACGTGGCTTGTCGAGCATGTCATCCCAGACTGACAGACACTGGATCCCCTTTGAATGACACCAAAATTTTAGCCAATTGTTAAAATCGATCATTTTGTCTTTATACTGTGGCATCATTCTAGGTGAGTCTAAGATGCTGCTCAAGATCAGGGTCATACCGGCCTGGGCTACATGATCAGAGAGCTCTTTCTATGTCGAGGGAGGTATGTCTCAGGTCATTCACGCCAGCATGTATAATGACTGAGTCATATTTGTATTTGCTTTGGAGTGACCTGAGTGCTTGCGTTATGTGGCGGATCCTAGCGCCTGACAGGCAGCTCACTGTGACCTTCTCCTTATTCAGCCTGGTGAGTGGGATGTCAGTGTGTCTGACAATAGAGTCACCTATTACAAGAGTATCAGGTGTGTTATTCAGCCTTAAGGGCTGTAACTGCTTGGCACACTGACTTTGTGTGCTATGTGTTGTACGTGTTTTGTTTTGGGGTAGCGTTTGCTTGGATGTCTGCTTTGGAGGTCTCTGTTGCTCAGGTAGATTTTTATTTAGAGCCTCCGAGTATGTTTTTGTGTGTTTATGTGTTTGGTTTGCTGTTGTGGTGGGACTATGTGATACTGGAATTGTGTTGTGTGAGGTTACCTTCTCCTCCTGACTGGTTACACCATTTTTGAGATGAGAGTGCTCTGCCTCCAGTTTGGTAATATGGTTATATCTCTCACATATATTCAAACCTGTTTGGTGGAGGAGAGGGTTGTCCGTGTACATGAGACAGTTGTAACATTGCCTCAAAATTCCCAGATTCACAAGCTGGACTGGAGAGGAAACCATTGACTGACCTTTGGACATGCTAGAGTAATATAGGGAACTGAATTAAAACGGACCAATAGGGGACAAGGTAATCGTAGAGAGTATAAGAGTAAGTAGTGTTTATGGTTTATTAGTGCTAACTTGTAAAATTACTTATTTGGACCAGTGAGGGGCCTTAGAATGAGAATATGGTGTTTACTTTGAGAGATAGAGCAGTTCTAATGGAAAAAGTGAAGAGCAGACTTTGTGGAGCCAGGAATAGTTTAAACCCAATTAGGCGGCACTGCCCGATGTTGCACTATGCGCAAAAACGAGCAAAACCACGCAAAAGAGGGTTTTAAGAGAGGGAGCTCAAGGAGTTAGGAATTGACCCAAAATGGCCAATAAAACTACAGTTTCAAGGCAGTAAACACTCCCACAGGGGTAGGCAGGCTGCTCAATGTTTATCACTGCCACTGATGAACACAGAGACTTCCCTTTAGCCCAAGCAAACAATGGCCTCCAAGAAACTTACAAACAGTTCAGAACAACAAATTTGTAACTGAACTTTTTTAAATCTCAGAAAAGTGGGGAAAAAAAGCAAGATTTTTTTGTTTTTTTGTTTTTTTAAGGAAGGCAGAGGTTCACAAGTATCAACAAATTAGAACAGTGCAGTAAATGACCCCACACTTGAGTGCTAGGCCAGAGACAGATAAAATGCAAGTTTTAAGAAATAAAACGGTTTTAAAAATAAGTGCAGGCAGGAAATTTAGTAATCAGCTCTAGGTTGTGTTCTAAATACAGTTACCAACACAGAAATCAAGTTTAACAAGACAGAAAATGCTCAAAAGTAGACAGCAATGCAGAAAAACTTAACAAATAATCTGAAGCAAAATACTTAAAATCTCAAAAGTGGCTCCTTTCTTCTCTCAGCATTTTCTCCTCTTGGTGGCTGCGTCACCAACAGCCAACAAGTCTGAAAAGATGCTAAAACCATGAGGCAATTGGATTTTAAGAGAGGGAGATCAAGGAGTTAGGAATTGACCCAAAATGGCCAATAAAACTACAGTTTCAAGGCAGGCTGCTCAACGTTTATCACTGCCACTGATGAACACAGAGACTTCCCTTTAGCCCAAGCAAACAATGGCCTCCAAGAAACTTACAAACAGTTCAGAACAGCAAATCTGTAACTGAACTTTTTTAAATCTCAGAAAAGTGGGAAAAAAGCAAGATTTTTTTTTTTTTTTTTTTTTTTTTTAAGGAAAGCAGAGGTTCACAAGTATCAACAAGTTAGAACAGTGCAGTAAATGACCCCACACTTGAGTGCTAGGCCAGAGACAGATAAAATGCAAGTTTTAAGAAAAAAACACAATTTAAAAAATAAGTGCAGGCAGGAAATTCAGTAATCAGCTCTAGGTTGTGTTCTAAAAATAGAGTTATGTGCATTGAGTGAGTGCACAGAACTGGAGGAACAGTGATGGGAGAGAAGTATGGCTTCCTTGTGTCCATTTTTTTGCTGCAATGGTTGATGTCCTTCTACATCACTGTTGCAGTATTCTTCTCTAAAAAGGACACCCTGGCTACAGTAGCCCAACATCCAGCCAGTATAATAAGTCATAGGTTTCTAAGAACATCATACATCACAAATATGCTCCCCATTCACAGTGTAGGGTATAATGGTGACATACAGATGTACATACCTCTGAACTTCTTTGCCACCAGTCAAAATGCCATCTTCGATTGTTGGTTTGCACACTCCGTCATCTGTGTTGATTACCATTCTTCTTGTGTCTTTTTTCTTTTTGTTGATTTGTCAGTTTACATGTCATCCAGAAAGCGCAAATGTCAGTGTGGAAGGTAGCTTCCCCATAAGGACCATCATGAGCAGTGTTTTTTTTTTTTTTAGGTGCTTCTCACGACCATGCTAAGTGCTCTATTTGTCAAGCATTTGTGCCTGAGACCCTGCATAATTGTATCTCCTCTTTGTCTACCTGGCTGTAGAACCAGCATCTTAAGCATCTTAAGTTCTTGTCCAAACAACAGAAATGCCCAGATGGTAAACTGACTTGGAAATACAAAAGTCCAGCAAAATACCAAAAAAATCCAAGTACAGAACCAAGCTTGAAGGTAATAGAAACAGCACACTTTACTCACAAGGATAACTGGTAAGCGCTTTCACAACCTCACAGGATTGCTTCTTTAGACCATATGATACAAAACCCACACCCTTCTAAAATATGTCACTGCAAAGAAAAAATGTCCAATCACATCAACAAATCAAGTAAAACCTCTTAATCAAAAAGTAATCAACTTAAAAACACAGTGCTGTAAAACCAGCACAAGAATGCATGTAAAAAATAAATACATACATGAAAAATAAACAGTAAAAAATATATCTTAAGTTCTTGATGCAGGGTACTGTGACAGAATCCTCCTATCCTGAAAGTCAGCAATCTGATAAGAAGAATGCAAAAAAAGTTAGGTTGGATTTGGCTGCTGTATCACCTTCCCGGATGTCTCTCTCCAGGCTGGTGAAATCCCAGAGGATCATCTAGCTATTCTGTTGGATTCCTCTGCTCAACTGTGTTGGAGGCTGGAATGGATCTAACTTTTCGCAGTTCTGCAGATGTCTTTTACAGATGTTAAGGGAGAACCTCTGCTTATCATTTCAGAGAGACCAGGGAGTGTTCTGCAGATTCTTTTTCAGGAGAAGGTTTCCACTACATTGGCTGAGTGTCAGCAAAGGTCTGAACCTCCTAAGGTCTTTAGGGCTAACTTCCCTTTAAAGAAGAAACAGAAATCAAATCACATCTCCTTGCTTCTAAAGATCCTCAGCGTGAATGGCAACCCAGGGGTTGTTTAATGTACTCATGACCTTGAAGCTGCCCCAGGGAGTCTCAGTCTCTGCTCCCCCTTGGTCTTCTACTCCACTCAAGAGGCCTAGAGAGCAGAACTCCTCATATGAGGACTGGGATGCAGGGAAAGAGTCCTTGTTATACTCCTCTCAGATTACGTCTTCATTAGACTTTGGTTCTGAGGATGAAGATTACATTAACCTGGATTTTACAATTCTCATTTTTATGCTAACTTTTAAAGAAATAATTCTTAAATTAACCCTATCCGTTCTTTGCAGTTTTTCAGAGACAATTATTTGTAATTTTCCTAAACCCTTTTCCAACCTTACCTTTCTCTATATCTTACTCCTCTTCTTTTCATCTTTTTCATGACTCAAATTATCAAATTGGTTAGCCACTTCCACCTTAAATTAATATCCCGTCTTCCCCATCTTAATTTCATCCACTGTTCCCAGTTCATCATTTATTGCTATTTCACTCCTCCCTCTCTTAATGAAAGTTCATGATTATCTTCATTAAGCTTTTTGAAAGGTTCTCACAATCAAAGCAAAAAATGATTCCTGCTACCACATTTTCTATATTTTGTCAAGCAATATTATACCTAATGTCCAACCTCCTCATACTGATAACATTGCCATTTCAGGTACTTATTTACCAAATGATTCCCCAAGTTGCATTGAAAACAAGTTTTGGGCTATCCCCAATATCTTAACACTCCTGTCTTACCATTAATGATAACAAAGTCGGTAATCTAAACATGCTATAATTTCCCATCCCCAGTCCGTGGTTTCTCTCATCAAGGCTTTTTTTTTTATATAATTTCATAAACAGTTTTACATTTTTGTTAAATAAAAAATCTTATTTCCATGTCTATCACATCAGCTGTTTTGAATGGCAAGCATACCTTCTTTTTAAACATTATATCAATTCCTCTAACAAAACACTGATTCAAGGGTATACAAAAAGATTTACTGTCAAAGGCACAAAACATTCTGATTTTTCAAAACTTTCAAAAGTCACCTCAAAGAATGATTAAGTCCCAGTATCAACAAATGCACTGATATCTTCAAGTACAAAACACAGTGGACTTATAATATGGTCTCACACAAAATATCTGTCGATGACTTCACCATTTTTAGTCCCACTTTATGGCTTTTCATTTTGCTTTTTAGTGTTTCTAGTATACATTTTATTATGAACCACTTCTTTAACAGCAGTAGCATATTAAATATTAACATAAGCTGAAATATTAGCACTCATATTCAAAGTTATTTCAACACCCGATTTCTCTTTTTCCTTTTTAAATTATTGTACTTTACATCCAGACTTGCCATCATCCACTCAATCAGGTACTCCTCTGTTTATTTCTCTGTGTTGTACAGGCACAGCTTCTGATGAGAAAACTGTTACTTTATCTGATGGATCTGTTTCATCTGTCATATTACATAGAACTTCATTTTATAAGCCTTTTTGTTGAATCTCTATAATAATTTACAGTACTCCATTTTACATGCCATTGCTATCCAGATCACAAGTACAGCAATTCACATTCTTTCCTTCCATTGCTAAACTCCTCATCTGGACTTTTACACTATGTGCATGCTAAGTCTCATGCTCCTCAACATCCTATATTAATCTGTCCAGCAGTCTCAGACTTACAGCTACAAGACAGTGAAAAGAGTATTTTTTTTTTGTTTGTTTAATTTGTTTGTATAACTCTCACAAGTTATTTGCATAACTTTGCACTGCAATGTCCATATGTGTACATAACACAGTAGTTACAATATTTATAGTATTTTGAATATATAGAATATACATGTACAGTGATATAACTCTTTCATAATCCACCAAAATACAAAACTTAATTTATCATAACCTTTCTAGCCTTTTTCCATAACAAAAATCTTATCCTTCCCAAAATAACTCTTAATCTTTTGTTCAAGATTTTATGCATCACCAGAAACATTTTTCACCAATTATTTCCTTCATGCCATCATATTCTGTCCCATGGTATCCATGCAAAATCAAATTCATGTCCACACCCTCTGCTTTTTTATTCTCATAGGAATATTTTCTGTACATACCCAATCTCAGACTTTCTCATTTCACATCCTAAACATGCTTGACTGTTTCTATTTGATTAAAACATATACACAGCTTATCACACATTATTTTATCTAACACATTCCCTTATACAGATAACATGTGTCTTCCTTACACATACTTGAAATGAAATTGTTTGAGTGTCAGTAACTTGCATAAAAAAGCAAAAGAATGCCATGTACTTTTCTATAGGAAATCACTGCCGATTCAGTTTCTAAATGTGCACCAGCAATGATTCACTTCTTTAGGGAGATTTCTCCATCTTTCAGTTTGTGCAACCAAGGAACTGATATATATAAGTTTGGGGATGTATGAGGTCACCCCCCCATCCATTGGGGATATGGGGAGGGGTTACCCACCTGCAAAAAAAAAAACACGAAAAAAGGAGTTTGTTGCCCTTTTGTTTTTCAGGAATTTTTTTTTCTTTTTTATGCTCTTTTGGAATATTGACTTTCAGGAAGCTGGCATTTCATAGTAGAACCATAATTTGTTAATCAATAATCTCCATAAAAAATCCTGACACACAAACATCTTAACCTTATTTTTCTTTTAACTTTACCTACCTCATTTCCTAATCCTTCTGAAGGATTAATATAATAAAACTTATATATCACCCTTTGATACCATTATTTCCTATTCTCTCTAATTTCTTGATAATTATTTTGCTTAGTAACATGTTCTTGTGTTCTTTAACTTCTTTATTCATGTTTTTTACTTTTTTCTGATGTTCTTTTTACTTCAAAATACGCAGTACTTTCAAGACATTTTGCATTCAAACTATTTTTTTCTATTTTTCAGTATTAGTGTAAAAATGCTATATGCACAATAGGGTATATTAATCGTAATCCTTCTTTTCCTTCTTCATGTTACAGAATCCCCATTTTACTAAGATCACACTTGATCCCCATATGGCACAAAACACCAACTGCATTATTTTTGTTTCTTTTTCAACACGGCACACATACACACACACACACATATATATATATATATATATATGTATATATATATATATATATATATATATATATATATATATATATATATATATATATATATCTATATATATATATATGTGTGTGTGTGTGTGTGTGTGTGTGTGTGTGTGTGTATGGTTTATATTTCATCACCAAATGCTAAAAAAGCGAACGGTGATTAATCAACCCTATGTAAGCAAACGTTTGCAATATTGAACTGTTAGAACAGCAATTTTTTCCAAGGGAAAAAAATTGCTGTTCCAAAAAAAAAAAAAAAAAAGCTTTATAACATTACATTACATGGGGGGCTGCACCCGAGACCGCACTACAGTCCCGGAAATGGCAAAGTGCCACTTTGATATTTTGTCGTTTCAGTCTTTTATGTTCAACCAAGACGCATATGAAAGAATGCATCTTCAGTCTTCTAATAAGAACCCTATACACATATATATATATATATATATATATATATATAGCTATATATACTCTTCATATAACCTAGCCTATGTGAAAGAGTGGAAAATGCACTTTCATTTAAAATGATAATCTAAATTCTTTCCAGAAAGCACTTAATCCTTGTATTCATTTTCTATCAATGCCTTGCCTCCTAACCCTTCTTTAGTTCTTACACTTTACCAAACACCATTCCATGTAATTCAATTTCTTTTTTTATCAGAAAAACAGATATCTTCATTTTTAGTTACATGACCTAAGCCATTACTTTTCTCTTTAATCATCTGTAGTCCTTCTTTCTTTATTGTATCCTTCAATCATTTTTTATCCACTTCTCATTTCCTGCAATAATCATGACATCAACATATGATTAAAAAATTAGGACTCTCAACTCAACTGCTTACTCTATATGCCCCTCACCAAACAATCAATAGCATTATGTCACTGAAGAAAATATGCTGCTCATAGGGCAGCCCAATCTTACATCTCTGTTCACAGGTTCCTGCTCAGCAAACCATCCATTAAGATTTAGTCTAACCCTGTTATTATGTCATCTTTAATGAGTTCATGTTCACATTACCTCAATATTTCCCATAAACCTTTATGAATACCTTGCTTACATGTCCTACCATTAACATGGCATCATTCTCTCTATACAGTGCAAGCCTGTTTATCGATAAGTCTTACACTGAGAGCACATCTTCTTGAATCTGGCCCAGTATGGTTTCTAATATCTCCTTTACCACAATTAGTAATTCATGTCTTCTTCCTTTCATTCCATATATATTGAGTAACACTACTTCATGCATGCATGCATCCATTTATCCACAATGTCTTTTTCCCATTTTTGCACATGGGATTGGGGTGTCACTTCTGAAGTACAAAAACACAGAATCAAGACCACAGTGAAACAAAGTATTCATACATCAGCAGTGATAATCATCTAGACCTAACTTTTATACCCCTGGGTGGTTAGCCCTACACTTACACACACACACTCACACCTATGGCCTATTTAGAGTGTCCAATCCACCTGCTATATGTCTTTGAAATGAGGGTAGTAACTGGAACATCCAGAGGAAATCCACACGAACACACGAAGAGCATGCAACCCTTTCAAACCTCATTTGCAATATTTTCATTAATATTTTATAGTTTGTCTTATTCAATATAATCAACCACCATTACATTTGTTATATTTTTTCTCCTTTTTCCATATAAATGTTGTAGCTTGACATATACTTCTTCCCTGCACCTCATTCTCAAACCATTCATTCAATATTTCAACAAAAATCTTTCTCTGTTGCTTATTAAAGTTTATATACATTATAACCTATTCTATCCTTCGCTGGTGATGAAACCTCTATTAATAGTTTAAGCACACTATCTAATTCATCCAAAGTAATCTTACTTTGCAAACTTTCAATTGCTCCTAGAAAAAAAATTCTTCACACCCTATATGTTAATATCTTCAGCAGTGCTTTCAGTATAAACTTCCATAAATGTTTAAGATATCTATAATATCTTTTTGGTTGCACTTTATTTCCCTTTCTCATTTGTCTATTCACTTATATACCCACGGTGGTGGTGCTGTGGTAGCATTGTCGCCTCACAGTAAGAATCTGTCCGGTTCGATTCTCAGCTAGAGCATCTTCTGTGTGGAGACATGCATGAATGGGCATACCTTCATTGAAGTTTGTACGTCAAGGCTGGTAACTCATCACATAAAAATCAACTACCAATCATTAGCGGACCGGAGTTCCGCTGTGGTGACCCCTAACCGAGAAAAGCCAAAAGACGCAAAAAAATTTATCTATCCACTTAACATATCTTATCAATTTTTGTCAGGTATGTAGATATTGCTTCCTTTTCTCAATAACCATATATTTTGTTTATGTAATAATTCCTCAACTTTCTTATTTTTCTCATACATCCCCTTTTGCTTGCAAAACCCCAGTATTTTATATATGCATATAGTTTTCATTAAATATAACTCACCACTCTGTCCAGGACTTAAACATTGCTCTCAAAGTATAGTGTTCATTTCACTTTCTTGATTCATTTCATATGACTTTAGCACCTTTCCTGATTGTCTTTTTATACCTTTTCCTTATTTTGTAATATCATAATTTTCTCTCACTTCAATCCAAATACATAAATGACTTGAAATCCCTGAGACCATAACACCACTGCTTTTTTCAGTGAAATGCTCAGACATCAGGAAATAGTCTATCTCTGTTTTCAGTGATCTTCTTGTGTATGTAAAATGTATAGCATTCTATAGTTTTAAGCCACCTCATTTTATTATTTCCTGCAATTTTATAATATCATGATTCACCGTTTTTTCTTATTTTTCTGTGCATCACACTTAAGATCTCCCATTCTAATAATGTTCATTTAACCACAACATGCATTTTTATTTTATCAAATAACTTTTCCCTTTTCTTCACTTCAGTATATGCATATATCCCTGTTAGTCTGAATACATTGTTTTCCCATCTGATATCTACCACAGCTAATCATCCAGCATAAACAATGTCAATGCTTAATATGTTTACTCTATCATTAAACAAAAATGTCACTCCTGTACATCATTCATTTCTTAAATTCCATATAGTTTTGTGTCCCTAGAATTTTTCAGTTTGCATTTTTGTCTTCAAGATAAGCAAGCCTTATGTCTTATAGATACTATCAGCACATAAACCTGTACATCATTCTAATATCGATTATATTCTTAACTTAATTTATAAGACTGTTGACATTAATCAAGACCACTCTAACATTATTCTTTTCCTTTTTTAATGTTTGGAGGAATATTTCTTAATTTTCATTTACTTACTATTTCTCCTTGCCTGCTAGTAATTTCCTCTCTGGTCTATTCCCTCCACTTTCCCTTCTTCCTGATTTGGTTGCTCACTTAATAATTGCCCAGTCATATTTCATATCTCACTTTCAACTTCCTGTAAGCCTATATGCATATCACTTTTTTGAACAAAATTAACCTAATCTTCATTTACATCCTCCTTCATAACCACACTTATTTGTTCTATAATTTTTTCATTCAATTTTCGATGATCTATATATTTTTATCTTGTACTATTGTACTTTCGTCTTGTGCAATCAAACTCGAAATGGCCTTCCTCTTCACACACTTATCATTTCCTTTTACATTTATCCATTGTATGATCCATCTCTACATTGGTTGAACTTAACCTTTTTACCATCTTGAATTCCATGTTTCTTCAAAAATAGCAGTTTTTGTTGGCCTTGGTACTATAATGTACCACTTAAACCTTCTACAAATATCACACTAGAAGCAAATGTAGCAAAACATCTTATTTTACATTTAGTACAACATCCATTTCCCAATCACCATTCTTACATGTCTCTCCTTTGTTGTTTTCTTAATATTTTCAATTTTGTCACAATATTTAAGTAAGCATTTCTTTAATTCTTCCTCTTTTATGACACCAGTTTTGAATTGCACAAACTCATCTTTTTTAAATTCAGTCTTTAACCCATGAAAATATAATTGTTTCATAGATAAATGTCTTTTTTATTTTTCACATTTCTTTAGGAAGTTATGCAGCAAAAATTCATCTTCAAATGTAATGTCATAGAAGGCCTCTTTACCTAAATGAATAAAACAGATTACATCTATTACAGAAAACCCTAAAGGGATGACTACGTAATTCTCTGTAGCAGTATCATTTTTAGTTCATAGCATTGCAGTGTTCCTTTCCTTTTTATAAACAAAAGCAATTGCAGTACCCGCTTCTTACCTCCTGTTACCACTGATCACTTCTGAAAACATTTTACTTGTACTCAGAAATTACTATTTTCTGTGAGCAAATTTATTAAAAACTATTTATTTTTGTTCCAAATCTTCAGTAATACACAATCTGCCATTTGACCCCATGATATGGCATAGTCATCTCCTGGTTCCTTCTTGTCAAACAATTCCAGCAATTTTTCAGTCTGCTCTCTATGATCCTCCAGCTCTGTTATTACAATGATTCCCTGTACACAAGCAGTTTGAGAAGTAGCTAAATGCTGCTTATTAGTGTCATTCACTACAATGACAGAATCAGCATCTGATGTCTCCACAAGAGCATCTGTTACCTTATTGATCATGATTTCCCTCTGTTTAGCATCCTTCTCCATATTTCCAAATGTTTTTTCATTACTCTCCTCCAGACCGTTACTACTTCTTCTTTCCAGCAGTAGTGATAGCCCTCTTGTGCCATCTAGTACTCAAAAAAACTAGGAGGCCGTTATTAAATACATTATCTACACTGTTTACATTCTTTACATAATATGCACTATTTACAATTATTTACAATTTCTACAACCATGTTTTTATCATTTGTATGACTTCATATAACTGTACATGTCTCTTCTTATGCATTCATTTTATGACACCACTCCTTCTCCCATAACCAAAATCCTATTTTTATTAATATTTCTGCCAATGCTCATTGCCATTGAACTTGATCTCATTCATTCATTGCATATTCTCCATATAATATAACATTTTTTTCTATTAATTTTCTTTACTTCTTCCCTTCCTTTTCCTTTGCAATATCCATATTCCAAGTCCATATTTATATACTTCACTTTTGTAATTCTTTCCAACATATTCTCTTCACATATTTTCCCATAATGTCTTTACCCTATTACATTTTAAAAATACATATACTGTTGTTTCAGCTTCTCCACAATAATTAAACACTTTCTTATTTTTTGTATGGCATATTCGCTTTTACTGGCAATTATTTTATTGATAATCTTCATAACAAATCTTTACATTCTACATATTTTCCAAACCATACTGTTCTACGGTGGTACAGCAGTAGCATTGTTAGCTCACAACAAGAAGTTCTCCCGTTCGATTCTCGGCTTGGCTTGGGAGTGCCTTCTGTGTGGAGTCTGCATGTCCTCCCCATGGTTGGGTAGTGTTTGAAAGACATGCGTGCATAAATGGGCATGCCTTCGTTGAAGGTTGGGCGTTGAGCTGGCACCGCAGCGTTTCTTAAAAATCTACTGCCAATCATTAGCAGACCGGAGTTCCGCTGTGGCGACCCCTTACTGAGAAAAAGCCGAAAGACAATCAATAACTGTTCTACCTTTTATTGCTATATTTTAATCAGTATTTTTCCATGGATAGACACAATAATAATTATTCATTATATTTAACTACCATCATTTCCTATTTTCTTCAATCCCCCATCTTTATTTTCCATATTTTATTTTTGTCTTGATACTCTTTCATTTCCTATCCATTCCTTTTTTTTTCTTTTTTGCCTATATTCAACATACACCATTTTTTTATACTTTTCTTTCATCGCTCTACTTATTAGTGGTCTATTTTCCACTTTTGTCCATCTCAGTGCTTTATATAAATTTAATGATGCTGCATAAATTACTTAGTTTATTAAGCCCAGCCCTCCTTCTTCTTTTCCTTTATTATACAAAATTCCTCTGTTCTCTGGATTCAACCTTGACACCCATATAAATGAGAACACAGTCATTGTTATTTATGTTTTATACCTTGTCGGGATCATAACCATATTTGCTAAGTATGTGATTTTGCTCAGCACCACATTTACTAAATACACCTTCTTTCTGTATAATTTAGTCATTCTCCACAATGCACATATATTTCTTAATTTAGATATTATTTTTTCCCATTGTTTTTTATTGACCATTTCATTCCCAAATACTATACCTAATAATTTTCTTTCCTGTTGAACTGAAAATTCCATATCTTACCTTATTCTCCTAACCTTTTACTCTTCTCTTTATTTATACTTACACTTATAGCCTACAAATACTCATTTAGGTGCTTAATGGCATCTTTCATCTGTGCTTTCTTCTGTGTCACTAATATTATCATCTGTATATGAAAACATTATTGGTACTCTAATTCATTTTCTTTTCTTTTCTTGTATTCTGCTACTTTTAATATGGTGTTCATTTTACTACCAGCTGCATTCATAATTAATGAAAATAAAATGCTACTCACTGGACAACCTTGTCTTATACCAATTCTTATGCCTATTTCCTGACTTAGCCACCCATTCACTAATACTTTATTCTTTTCATATGCCATATAAAATATCTTTTGTATCCTATCACTTATGTTGTATTATTTCATTGTGTCCCATAACATTTAATGCTGTATCTTATTAAAACCTTTATTCAAATTACCTGCCACTAATACTCCTTAATTTTCCATGTTCACAATATCATCCACCATTTCTCTTATTATCATTAATAATTCTTTTACTTTCCACTTTTGTTTCCTTTTTATATTACATACTTTGCAATCCTTTTTTAAATATTCTTTTAATATATTCATTATTTCCTGTTGTGTTATCACAATTTGCCTTTCTCATTTCCTATTTCTATTATTATCCTTTTAATTTCTTTTACTATTCTACTTAAATATGGTGCTACTTTTTCCTTATTTTCTTGTAAAAATACCTTTAATTAAACAAGTTTTTGATTCATTTCATATATTTTTTCTCTCTTTTGAAATAGGCTTTTTTATTCCTTGCCATATCTACAAATGCTTTATTACCTAATTCTTTATATTTCATCTTTCCGTGTTTTCTTGCCTTGCTATTCTAAATAACATTTTTATATCTATCTTTCAAACATATCAACCATAATGTCCATTTTTTAAAATACTCTCATTCCCACATGGTCTTTCAAAAATTGTCCTATTAGCTCTTCCCCTTCCTTATCTAACGCTTCCATATTGACTGTTTTAATTCCTTTACCTATTCTTATTATATCCATTTATTTCTTGTATCTCTATCTAAATGACCAAATAGTCTGACACACCTGTCTCTTTTGTCCTTTCTTATGTTATATTTAAACTTTCATAAATTATAATTTATCTCAGTTCTTAGATTACTTCTTTTATATGTCTACTGTTTGCTATCCCAGAGATATAATTTTCCACTCCTAATCACTTTTAACATTGCTTTTACATTCCCATCCCCTCTTCTTCTTTTCTTCAGATCACAACTGAAACCATCCAGTAATATTAAATCCATATTAAAACTTAAATAATTTTAAATTTTATTAAACATACCCTCTCTGTTTTTTTCAACAAAACACATGCATAAATTGCTATAGTTCTATAAACATGACCTTTCTATCTCAACTCTACTATTGTTACTCTACCCATTACTACCAACCTAATGTCCAAAATTTTTACTGAACCTTTACACAGTATTCCTATACCTGAAGATGTTGCTTTTCCTGTATTGCAAATGATCTCACACACCCCATTTTATTTTGTTTGTAATCTCTCTTCTTCTGTTAATATTCTTATGTCCTGTACTATAGTCTCATCCATATCCAGTGCTGTACACCATTCTAATATACCTATTATTTCTGTTACCTTTTTATGCTATTCAAATTTATTGCTACTAGTTTCAAATCTCCCAATTTATTTCATGTTCATTTTTGTTTCCCTTTTTATTATACTTTACCATTTTTGTTTTCTTTCAAACCTACACCTATAGATTTTGTTTTTCAGTCCTTTAGTCCCTTTACCAATTGTTTTTTTCTTATTTTTCTACTTTCCAATTCACTTATTTTTCTTCACTTATTTCTGACACTCTTGCATTTTCTTTTTTACTTTCCTTTTCTCTTTTATTGCTTCTCTTTAATCTCTCTCAATATTTCCTATCATTATTAACCAATTTTATTCTTCTTCTTGTTGTCCTTGTTCTATTTCTTCTTCTTGTTCTATCTCTTGATCAATCTCTATTTCTTTAATTACTTCCTTTATTACTGTACCCACAGTGGTGGTGCTGCGGTAGCGTTGTTGCCTCACAGTAAGACGCTGTCCGGTTCGATTCTCAGCTAGAGCGTCTTCTGCATGGAGACATGCATGAATGGACGTACCTTCGTTGAAGTCTGTGCATCTGGGCTGGTAACTCAGCATGGAAAAATCAACTACCAATCATTAGTGGACCGGAGTTCCACTGTGGCGACTCCTAACCAGGAAAAGCCAAAAGGCATAACAACTTCTATTACTGTACATTTTTATAACGTCCATCACTTCTTTACACATAGTCATAAGGTACTCTTTTAATATTTCTTTCTGCACTTCATTTTGAAACCTGTACACATATTTTTGTTTCTCTATTAAATATTTTTATTTTATTTATTTATCATTTGTTGACCGGGAAAGTCCGACTAGGTTCCACAGTGCCTGTTTTCAGCGGAGGCCCAGGGAGAAATGCTCCAGATGCATGTCTTTGGAATGTGGGAGGAAACCGGAGTACCTGGAGGAAACCCACGTGAACACAGGGAGAACATGCAAACTCCACACAGAAGGCACCCCAGCCGAGAATCAAACCTCTTGCTGTGAGGTGACAATGTTAACCACTGCACCACTGCATCACCCGTGGGTTTGAAGCACATATTCAGTATTTGAAGTATTTGAAACACATATAAAGTCCGTGGGTTACAGTTTTTCTTTTTTTCATACTGTTCCAAAATCTTTTTCCGTATGTTGTCCTGATTCAAATCAAATGACACAAAATGTGTCTTTATTAATATGAATAAATGCTCTTACATCTTGTGGAGAAATGACCAAGGGAGTTATGATATTATACCAGATATCATACCTGTACATTTTGTTTTCTTCTTTACTACTAATCCTATATAGATATGTCTTTTTCTAGATTCCATCTTGTTTTCTTCTCTTCTTCCTCCTTCTTTGATCTTCTCTGCATACAATTTCTTTTTCTCCTTTGCTACTTCTTTCACCTCCTATTCTTGAATTCTCCCATATCACCCCACAATGCTGCTCCATCACTCGCTGTTTCACTCAGTACCAAAAAATCCTGTAGTAAAACATCCTGCAACCCTCGTGACTGAAGGGTTGTTGTAATGCACCCACCTTGGCTTTCACTGATTCCTTCAAACAATTTCTGCTGAAAGACATTCTCTAATCCTTAGGAAGGGTTGACTACCTTTCCCTTCTCTTCACCATCTCCTCTATTTTCTTTCTTCTAAACTCCACCCTTGACTGCTCTACTGTCTTCTCCTTATCCATGCCACTTACAACCCCCCTTCAGTGAAGGTGTGATTGCCCTATCAACATCTACCACTCCTGAACACTCCTGATCACTTGTCTTTTCTAAATGTCTTATCTGAAGAGAACTGTTCATCACTCACTCCTTTTATACCCACCGTTTTCCTCCCTGCTTCTCTGAGCCACTACTGCACCTGGAATGGAAGCAGGAAGGGTAAAAATGAAACACTTCCCCATACTGCAAAGAATAGGGGAAGTTCCTTGATATCCTGGCTAAATTTCTACTAGAAATATAAATACTACCTCAGATCTCCCCTTAAGAGGCCACTAGCCTACTGGGAATAACCCCATCAACACAGGATAATAAAACAAACACAAATTTTGTATGTGTGTAATATTTTTCAGAGATGGCCAGCAAAGATATTCTTATAATTGGAGAGTCAATTATCAGAGGAACTGATACGTATATTTGCAGAGATGATAATGAACATCAAATAGTGTTATGCTTGCTAGGAGTGAAAATAGAAGATGTGGGACAAGCCTTGGAATGCCTTAATTTAAGGAAGTATGGATCTATATTTATGTTGGTAGAAATTATGTCACTCGCAAGGATTCTCTGACTGTTTGTAGGGAACTGACAGCCCTTAGACAGTATTGCTTGTATGGGTGTTAGGATGTATTTTTCACAAATCACCTATAGAAAGGATAGTATAAATACTGGAAGAGCGTTACATCACAGATATTAGTATTTCGTCTGAATTTTCATGCTTACTAAACAACCAAAATGATGAAAAAGCAGCTTCAAAGCAACAGCTTCAATAACAGGCTTTTGCCATATTAAATCCACAGTATATAAAACATAGAGCTTTCCTGTTGTAAAAGTCAAATGGCATTATAATTCCACAGCTATAAAACATGTGGAACTCATAAAAACAGAAAAAACTAACATAAAAGTGAAGAACCCTTCTGATGTAAACAACGGAAAAGCGCTTTCGGCTTTTTCAAGCCTTTTGCAGATCCAAATCGTTAAACAGGGTTCAGTGTTTAAAAGCTGGTATCATCCAATGAAACAACCTACAATGAGTGACGAATGTTAACCAATCAAGTTAGTCCACTGGTACACACCTCCATGGCTTTCCGACAAACATAAAATTAAAACTTTTTATTTAAAACTCTTTATTTAAAATATAACATGACAGTTTGACATTTGTTTAGACAGACTTAAGCATATTTTCAGAAGGGATAATAGTAAGATCTTTTCAGTAGGTTCTAGTTAAAAAACGAGCTCTACATAGAAGCCAAGATTTGAAAGGAAAAAGGTGAACAAAAATGTCCATTTAGAGCACTCTTTTTTATTTTGAAAATTTCTTTAGTGCCTAAATCAACATACCTAAGGTTTCTGGCATGTAAAGCAAATGATGAGTAAGCATAACTCATTACTCGTCTATTTCTAAAAAAGGGTTTTAAGGGAACACAGCCATTAAGGCCAGGGGGGCTATCTGCCCTCAGCCACATTATCCATTTAGCTTCCTCTCTCTCAGTCAGATTGGTCAGGTCTCCTTTTCTGGAAGTAAAATGAATCTTGGAAATGCCCAAGAAAACAAAGCTATGTCCTTCATGCTCACGTATATGAAGGAAAAGAGAATTTGTTTCCTTTCTGCTACGTATATCAGAATAATGTTTGATAATTCTTTCCTTTAGCTTCATATTAGTTTTTCCAACATAAAATGCTGTGCAGGAAGTGCAAGTAGCTATGTAAACAATATTGCTAGTTAGGCAATTAGCTAATCCATGAAAAACAAATGTCTTTTTAGTAACCGGATGTTTAATTGTGTTACTACAATTGATTACATTGCAAACCTTGCAGAAGCCACATTTCTTTGTTCCTGATGAATTATGTACGTATTTAGTGCATGTCCCATCATTTGAACATAAAATCCTTTTAAGATTCTTTTTATTTTTAAAAAGGAAACTTGGGTTATCTCCAACAATCTCTTTTAACTTTTTGTCTGAAGTTAGAATTGGCCAAAACTTTTTGATCACATGGCATACATTGTCATGGTCCATAGTGTAAGTCAAGTTGACCATTAAAGTAGATGTTCTTTTAGGTATAGCTAAGGATGGTATACTTTTGCTTTCTCTAGCCTTTAGAGGAATAGAAAGGTTTATCTTTTCCTTTACGTATGTCATTACTTCTGGTCTTGTTTAATTCTAAACTTCTCTTTCAATAGCCTTTTTGGCTGAAATTATTAATAAGCCTCTCTTCTTCCTGGAGAAAGGTTTCCTCTTCTGAACATAGCTTTGAGATCCTTGCAATTTGATTTTCAACAATGATAAAGAAAATATGCCTGGGATGCATACTGGAAAAGTGGAGCATATGATTTCGCCACATATCTTTTCTATAGAGGCAAGTGTCTATTCCCTTTTCTGGATCAAAAAACAGTCTCACATTCAGAAAATCAATCATCTCACTAGATGTTTTTACATCAAACTTCAGGAAAGTAGTTGTCTGTGACAGGAAGTTAACAAAACATTTTAAATCTTCTTCTTTGCCCTTCCATACAATAAAGGTGTCATCCGCAAACCAATTGTATATAATTATCTGGTCATTCCAAATGTTATTAACATCCTTGGACCAACCTCTCTCCCAGTTGGATAAAACCAAGTTTGCATAACTACTGGCACAGGGCGTGCTCATGGTAACCCTCCATCTCTGCTAGTAGTAGCTGTTGTCATAAGTAAACACACTGTACTCCAACACGATTTCCAGAAGATCACATATCAAGTGTGATTCTGCTTCTCTTCAGTCAGAAATTCTCTTACTACTTCAATGCCATAATTATTTGGCATGGAAGTGAATAAACTATTCATGTCTAGAGTTACCAATAACAGACTCAAGATCATCACGATGTTCTAGAGCTATATATAGATGTACAAATTCAGCTGTATCTTTAATCACAGTAGAGGCCCTAGGTAGCATCTTTTTTAGTTCTTGTTCAATAAACATAGAAATAGATTCCATTAACCATCCTCTGCCAGCCACAATTGGTTGTAAAGGTGGATGTTTAAGATCTTTATGAATTTTTGGTAATCCACTGATAATTGGTATGGTGGGGTGCTGAGTGACAAAAAGATCATGTAAATATTCTTCACTTTTATGTTTGTTTTTTTCTGTTTTTATGAGTTCTACATGTTTTATAGCTGTGGAATTATAATGCCATTTGACTTTTCCAAAAGAAAAGTTCTATGTTTTATATACTGTGGATTTAATATGGCAAAAGCCTGTTATTGAAGCTGTTGCTTTGAAGCTGCTTTTTCGTCATTTTGATTGTTTAGTAAGCTTGAAAATTCAGACAAAATACTAATATCTGTGGTGTAATGCTCTTCCAATATTTATACTGTTTTTGTTCTGCTGAGTGCTCTTTAGTGGAATTCACTTCTTTTCTTGGACGATAGAAAGGATAGTCAGGCCACTTTGAATTAAAAGAATTTTTGTGTAAATACCTACATGGAAAAAATGTCCTGCTTTAAAAAAAATGGAAATGTGTAGAGCATCCAAGCCTTGTTTTGGGCATACATATGTTCAGACAGAATGGTTTGCATTTATCTAGATCAGAGAAGAGAATTTTTTGCAGCAGATATTTTGCAATATTTGACAAACATAGGCAGGATTTTTGCCATGTTGAAAATTTAACAGCCCACAGATAGCAAAATGTGATGCATCTCTGATGGTTGTTAATGCTAGGAGCATTAGTAATAAAGTTTTTCTATTGGAAAATTTGCTACATTCCCACAATATTGATATCATTTGTGAAACATAAATTAAGGAACAATGACTGGAAACCAATACTGTCAGGGTATAAATGCTTTTACTGTAACATTCTAATAAAAAATCAGGTGAAGGTGTTATGACAGGGATTAAAGATAGCTATGAGGCCTGTGATTATTACATGTTCATTGATAACACCAACACTATAGACTGTGTACCTGTGACAATAAAGACAACCCTTGAACATAACAATTGTTGGAGTGTATAGACCACCAAACTCAAGTGCATTTGACCTAGAGGAATTCATGAATTTCTTGCATAAAACAGGAGGGAAGAAAAATATTAGCTGGGGACTTAAATTTACCAGAAACAGACTGTAATAATATTGATTCTACAATGCTAGTAAGGAAATTATTCACATTGTACAATCAGGAACAACAATTGCCTCAGATCGTAAAAAAAAAAAAAAAAAAAAACTACCAGTGGAGAGAATATACTAGACAATGTTTGTGTTCCCAAAGAAATTATTGTAACTTCAAGTCAAGTTTTGCAACCATTGATGTGCAGTGATCATGGGGTTATAAAGGTTAGTTTGTTGCTAGTTAATTCTGACAAACTGAAATCTAAGTCAATGCACAGAAGGTTAATTTCAGATTATATGGATGCAAAACAGTCACTGTGTAAAACTAGAGTGAGGTGTTCAGTGGAAATCATGCAGATGGTATGTGGAAAGTTTTGAAAGAGAAATTTAGCATAAAAAAAATCAAAAAAATGTTTTTTGCTCAAATTTATTTATTAATTTTCCAATCGTAATAGAGATAATTTTACAATTTAAATGACAAATTGTGATAAACTATGTACAAAATTTACAAAGGCCTCAAGAGCAAAAGAGAATGGAATAGCAAAATAATATAAACACATAAAGAAGGTTATACAATATTTAACAATTCTTGCTTCCAATTTGATTAATTAGATGAAAGTATATCTGGATTCATTGTCTTAATAAGAAAGAAAACTTTCTCCCAAGGATTATTAGTCTATTTTCTAGGAAAATTTCTTAATTCTTTAGCTTTTATTTCCGTTGATGCTACTTTATCTAATACAATCATGAAGTCTTCGAAGGTTGGAATAGAGGATGATTTCCATCTTCTTGTAATGCATTTTTTGGCTACTGCCAAAATTGTCCAAAGAAGATATTTATTTTTTTTTATTCATTGTAATAGATTCATTTACATTCAAAAATTAAAGATTTTGATAATACAAAGGAATCAGTAAAGATAGCTTGAAAGAAATTACCAATATCTTCCCAAAATTTCTTAATGAGAGAACATTCATAAAACATATGAGATCAATTTGCCTTGCATTTTAGAGTGCATCTCCAACATGTTACCTCTTTAGAAAAGATTAAATTTAGCAATTGTACTAGGAGTATAGAAAGCTCTATGCAAGAATTTCCAGGAAAAAAAATTCCAAACTTGCAAATTAGAAGTTAATTTAATGGAATGTAAAAGATTAGTTTTATTCTCAGATGCTATGGACAATGTACAATCCTTAGTAATAAAAATCCCAAAATGTCTGATTAAGGATAGTTTTATAGTTAATAATGATTTTATAAAGTTTTGAAATTAAAATTTTCCAACTAAGTTCTCCATGTAGTATTTCATGTATAAGATGTGTAAATTTGGGCGAGGATTTAAAGGAAGAATTCTTTATTGTTCTACACAGATCTTGAGTGAATTGAAGTACACTGCTGAGAGCTAACCAATCTGATTTTGATAAATTAAATGTTTTAATTAAATTTTGTGCATCCAGGTTACTAAGTTCATTGTACAATGATACTAGCATGTAAATGTTTTCACTTTCCAATTACTGAGAGTATCTGTGGTGGTATTATTAAATCAATTTGACTCTAAGAAAATGCTATTTGCAGATGATATCTTACTTACTTTAATAAACTCAAAAGAATCCTTACAAGAATTAGATTTATTAGTTAAAAAAATTACTGTATCTCAGGATTAAAAAATAGCAGTTCTAAATCTAACCACATACTTTTAAATAAAAAAAAACTTAATGATAACACTAAATCAACTATAAATGAAATATTTGGGAAACAGGTCTCTTCTTTAAATATCTAGGGATTGTACTATGTGATAATATTGATTTAACTTTAAATACGAACTATAACAACATTGTGAACATATTAAAAATGCTTACAGAGAAATAAAATAAATTACATTTAAATTTTGAAGATAGGCTACAATTAATTAAAATGATTCTGTTACCAAAAATAAATTACATTGCTTTATCTATTCCTATATTACCCAGTAAAAGTATTTTAAGAGAAATAGATAGAATTCCCTTAAAATTTTATGGTATCCAAAAAAAAATAGAATAGCTTTATCAAATCATATTAGACCCTGGGAGCTTGCAGGAATATTTTTTCCAGATTTAGTATCCTATATTAAAGCTTCTAATCTCAAAACAATCTTAAATTGGATTGATCCAAAATTTTCTTCAGCTTGGAAGTACCTGCACACAGCTATTATCCTAAATGAAAATAAATTAATATAAAGTTTACAACTAAATGATCTGAGTAACAAACTTTGGTATGCACTTTGTATCAATATACAGTATAATATTATTAAACCCACAAATCTAAATTATATAAACTATATTTACAATACTTTTAAAAGTTTTGTTAACAATATTGATGTTAAACTATGGATACAGCTACTATTCCCCTTTAAAATAAAAAAATGTTTAACATCAGGATCTAGGCATACAACATCAGGTGGATATATTTCCATAAGAACAAGATATCTAATTAAGGTGAGAGACAAAAAAAATATAAGAAATGGAAGACAGGTCGAACTATAACTTTGAAAACTGAAAAAAAAAACAAGCTGGACAAACAGATTATGCATAGTGTGTGATACGATCAAGAAAATTTGATGAAAATTTATATAAAGATATTGAGCATAATAGGAAACCTTTTTGTAGATACATAATGTGGAAGGAATAAAGACATACAAATTGATAAACTCTATCTCGATATATCTATTATTATCTAAATATCTATTAGGTAAAATCTCTTCTCAAGGCTGCCACCATGAAAGACTCGCATAGTCAGAAGGATTGCATCCAGTTGGATATATTTAAAAACAGACAGCCACACTGGTCTACCCTCAATAACAAACCTAATTAAGTTTACTATTTTTTCTTAAATATTTCTGCTTAAACTATTTAAAGCAGCTGTACTGGGTCAACAGCAGCAAACTTCCCAGCTCTTAAATAAGGCACCAAATCCTAACAAAGTTCCCCTAAATTGTGCTGTTAAAGTTGCTTTCTGTGTTTAAAAACAGAACATAGATAGAATATAAAGCAAGAAAAAAGCAAAAAAAAGCCTCTTACTTTAATCACAGGCTCTGAGGAGTCCCCTGGTGCTGTTAAAGCCTGCTCCACTCGCCCTTCAGTCTCGCTCTTCACCCTCCCTGCCGCCTATTCCCACCCACCCCAATACATCTAAATTTATGACCCCTCAGCCACACCCCTACCCCCTCCTCCACCAACCATTAATAGGATTTATTTCATAATCCCACCCCTACCACTATCTCCCCACCTACTATTACACCTGGACTGCCTACCCACCAGGAGTATAATCCCTCCCTTATGTCTCTAATACCCACTAATTCTTCAAAAGTACCACCTCTACTCTGCATCCTACCTCTGTTAGTCACCCTTTATTCTCTTACCATCTACAAAAACCAAAACCATATAGGATTCAACTATCGCAAATGCTTTGCCACCACCCCAATCCTCTCAAACTATTCTTTCTACTCTTCCATATACATCAACTCCAACTCCTATACCCCTACTAACACCCACCCTATTATACCCAGATATGTTAATACTAAAACTAAATACTACCAAAAACTGATAAATAAATTTCTTAATCTCATAGCTAGTTTGCCCCACACCCTTACTCTTGATGGGAATATCCATCCCAACCCTGGCCCACCATCCTCAGACAACACTAACTCTAATGTTAACAGCCTAAACATAATACAAAGCCTAAACAGACCCCCTGACTCACTATTGACCTGCCACTTAAACATTAGAAGCATTAACAATAAGGTCCACAACCTCCATGCCCTCCAAACAATCTACCGATATGCTTTGTCTCACTGAAACATGTTTAAAACCAACTACGCCAGATAATGAAATTCTACCTCCATGGTATAATATACTCAGACTAGATTGTACTGCCAGGAAAGGGGGGAGGGTTGCTGTTCTCTATAAAAACACCCTAAATGTTACGCTAGACAACCTTTAACCACCCATATTTAACAAAGTAGAAATTATGATTTCGAAATTACAAGTAAATAAAAACAAATGTATAAACATAGTATGTGTCTATATACCCCTAGGTAACTCAGGGACCCTTGAAGACATCTTCCACTGGCTATCCTATGCCTACCCCCAAAAAAACATTGTTCTAGGGGACCTCAACATAGATTGGAAAAGCTGCACTACAGTGACCCCATCCACCCACATAAACCTACATGGGTTTACACAAGCTATATCCTCCCCTACTAGGATCAGTAAGCCTAACAATAAAGTATCTTAGACTGGATATTAATTAACAGCCCTCACCACAAGTACAAATAAGGTACTCTCCCTGAAGACCTAAGTGATCATTTCTTAACGTATATTATTAGGCATGAAGTTGAATGTCCACATCTACCCACCTATAAAACAACAAGAAATAACAAAAAACCTCAATCTTAATAAATTCTTAGAAGAACTAAAATTATGCAATTGGTCAATTCTAAAACAACTACCACTAGATGAGGCAGTAACACACTTTAATAATACATTACTAGCCATCCTTGACAACCGTGCACCTGCACGCTCTATTAGAATTAAAACAAAAGTTGCCCCCAGATCAATAATGAAATCAAACTAAAGATCATCCAAAGAAATAATGCCTGAAATACCTGGTGCCCCTCTAAAGCCCCACAAGATCAACTGAAATTTCGACAATATAGGAATGATACAAGAAAATCCATATTATTAGACAAGAAAAAAACTATTTCTGCCATCTACAGCAGAAACACCATAACAAACCTCAGAAGTTCTGGGCAGGTATTAATAAACTCCTCCACCCAGGGTAATCCACAACTCCAACCCCCTCAGCCCCAACCCCAAAAATGCCAGAGTCCATTGCTAACGCCTTCAACAGTTTCTTCACAGAAACCATCCAGGCTCTTGCTAGCAAACTTAAACGCACTTGTCCTAACGCTGAAACCCCTAAACCCAGTGACATTTTCTCCTTTAGCTTCAAAAAAGTTCCTACCTCAGTCATTAGAGCCCTAACTAAAAAACTAAAACCGACCATCCTTTCGGCTAACCTTCTCACTGCAGACTACCTGCAAAATGCTGCCAATGTCATATCATACCCTGTCTTTATTTTGATAAATAGAACCATAACTGAAGCCTCTATCCCCACTATCTAGAAAATATCACATGTCATTTCACTCCACAAAGGAGGCAGCTCCACTGAGCTGTCAAACTATAGACTGATAGATATCCTTTCCCCTATAGCTAAAATTATGGAAAACTGTATCCATAAACCACTCTAATACTACCTTATTCAACATAATCTCCTGGCCAACTCCCAGCATGGATTTAGACCACATCACAGTACCACCTCAGCCCTCCTCTCCTTTTCTAACATCATACATTCCAACTATAACAACAGCAAACTATCTTCTGCCCTGTTTCTCGACCTTTCCAAGACCTTTGACATGGTTAACACCAGTTAGTCTTACTTACCCTAAATAAATTATCCCTAAACAACCATGCTATACAATGGTTTCAATCTTATCTTAGTGGAAGACAACAGGCTGTCCTATGGCAGGACAAACTCTCCACCCTTCTCTCCATTACCCTTGATGTCCCTCAAAGTCCATACTAGGACCCTTTTTTTTCTCCCTCTATCAATGACCTCCACGCTGCAATCCCAGATGCAACCTGTATACACTATGCTGATGACTCCACCCTGATTTGCTCAGGCACTACCCCTACAAATCTCCTTACTTTAACACAGAAAACTTTTGACACAGTGGAAAATTGGTGTTCTAATCAACAGCTGATATTAAACTCCCAACAAAACAAAGCTATTGCTCTTCTTCGCTACTTGCAAATCCTCTCAACCTTCACTTACTATAACATCTAACAATGGGACCATAATCTCACCAGATATGTATACCAAACTCCTGGGTGTTATAATTGACACAACCTTAAATATGACATGCACGTTAACCAAACTATTAAAACTGTTAATAAAAAAAATGGGCTTCCTATACAAAAATAAACCTTTCCTCACCCATCTAGCTAAGACTGCAATTGCCCATACCCATCTGCTTTCATCTCTACTCTATGCCTCGCCAATAGTCACTAACTTGAATAAAACTGAACTCAGCAAACTCTCTAGCTGCTACAATCAAATTGCCAGGTTTGCCACAGGAACTCCCTACAGGACACACCACTGTCAAAACCTAAACCTATTAGGTTGTCTAGAGCTCCCCAGGCTAACTCAATATAATCAAATCATTGTAGCATTTAAGGCTATTAACCATCCGGAAAAATGGCCTCCCTCAAAAATATTATCCATCCCTACAAAAATGCCAGGCCACTTCATTCCACTACAAAACTTTTGGTTCAGTCTGTTAAAGCTAACAACCTATCTGGATAATCTTTATTTGCAAATTCAGCAGGAAAACCCTGGAATTCACTCCCGTCTGACCTTACTCTGAACACCTCTCTTAACCATTAAAAAAAAAAAATCTAACCCAGTATTTTAAAACTCAGTAGTTATGTCCTTCTCTAACCCTGACTAAAGCCTCATCTACTACCATATCCCTGCAATTTTTATTCACAGTGACTATCCTCCTACACTAAAATGTTTGAAATAAAAACTGTAACGTGTACAGATACTCTGTATATAAGCTGCACATATAGGTTTGATAAAAGAAACTGTAACATATGTATATATTTCTGATTATAAACTGTATTCTTCATAGGCTTGAAATGTGAGACTGTAACTTGTATATTGATACAATATGTTTGTACATAATCTCTAACTTGCTTGGCTTTATCTGATTGTAAGTTTGGAGCTTTTCTCCCCGGGCCTCTGCTGAAAATGGACATGTATCCAGTCAGACTATCCCAGTCAACAAATGTAAAATAAATAAACTGTGTGCAAATTCTAAAATTTATTCTCAGACATAGCAGATTATAGATATAGTTATAAAATCTTAGGCAAAACAGTTTGGCTTCACAAAAGGGATGATAAGTTATCCTAGTGACATCCAGGTAACCCCAGATACTGAAATCAAATTAGATTAAATTGAAAAAGAACTGCACAAACTGGATCCAATCAAAGCACAGGGAGTATACAGAATTAATAATAATGACCCAAGAATACCTCAGCAAGAACTTACAGTACCATTATATCTATTATACACTAGGTCATATAAATATGGGAAGATTCAGTTGGAAACATACGCTTATTAAACCTGTTTTTAATGGAAGGAGGAGTAGGACAAACACAGTGTCATATAGAGCCTTAAGTCTGCTTTCATGTTGTGGAAAAATAATGGAGAAGGTAATATTGGATAAGTTATTGTCAGAACTGGATAGGTTGGGACTTGAAACCAATTATCAGCATGCATATGTTGAAAACAGATCTATTACCACCTGTAACATGATGTTCTATAACAATATAATAACAGCTATGAATGAAAAATTGGGTTGTGATGTAATTTATATAGATTTAACTTCAGCATTTGACAGGGTTATATAGATAACACTGATCAATAAATTAGTACATCTAGGTATTGATGTACTCTTGATAAGATGGATAGCTGCAGGGCTTACAAATAAAACATGGCAAGCATCATACAGCAACTGGACAGGTGAAATCCTTGGTTACAGTCAGGGTGTCCCACAGGACTCTGTCCTAGGCCCTTACTTGTTTAGATTGTATCTTTCAGACCTAACTTTTTCATTTGAGGTGTTCTATGGTCTATATGCAGATGAACTGAAATTGGGTAAACTGATTACATGTGTTACAGATAAGGCATGTTTGCAAAATAACTTGACTAAAGGGCACAGGAGAATAATATGCTGAAAAATACATCAAAAACTAAGCATATGAGATTTGGTAGGCATAAATTGAAAGATGAATATTTAATACAGCACACAGTTATTGAAACTCTAGACTCATTTAAGGACCTGGGTATATGGATAGATTCAGCTATGAGTTTTTCTAATTATATCAACCAAGTGGTTAATAATAGTTATAGAACTATAGGTAGTATAAAAAGATTTATAAAGTCTAAGAAATCAAAAATAATGAAGTCATTGTTTGTTAGTTACATTAGACCCAAACTTGGATATGGAATAACAATATGGAAACCCGATAAGAAAACAAGCATGAGTAAACTGGAAAGAGTACAATGGAAATATACCAAGAGCATCCATGGATGTGAAAATGTAAGTTATTGTGAAAGACTAAAATATCTGAACTTGTACAATGTCTCTTACAGATATCTAAGAGGAGATCTTATTCAGGTACATAGGGCATTTAGGGACAACTACTTCTAGGAATATTCGGAGTTAACAAAAAGTACTAGAGAATCATCAGACAGCCCTATGTAGAAGAGTCTATAGGAATGAGAAGTGTACTAATTGGTTCTCTGACAAAGTACCTGATGCATGGAACAGAATACCAAATTACATTAAAGTAAGTACTAGTTTAGATATTTTTAAGAACAGCCTGGATACTTATTATGGAAACAAGTGTTTTGGTATATTGGAAAGCTAGAAGGGCATTAATGCCCGTGCTTGAAAAATTTGTATGCATGTATATACCTATATATATCTATATATATATATATATATATATATATATATATATATATATATATACGGGTCTACTTCATATGATCGACAGACCATTTGATCGACACTCATTTGATCGACAGCTCATTTGGTCAACAACCAGTATTCAAGGCACTTAGGGATTTTCCCGCCTCCCCAATGTTGGCTGACCCTGGAGTTGTTGTATATAGTTAGTGGTGTTGTAGGGGGCACAGCCCCCCACATTGGGGGGTGTGGGGGGGTGAAGCCCCCACCTATTTTTGTTTAAAATGTGTAGTTTTTCTTGTATTTTCATGCTTTTAAAATGAAAATAGGTGGGGGGCTTTACACCCCCACACCCCCTAATGTGGGGGACTGTGCCCCCACACTCCCTAACTATATATAACAACTCCAGGGTCGCACAACATTGGGGAGGGGGGAAAATCCCTGTTAAGTGCTTTGAATACTGGTTGTCGACCAAATGAGCTGTCAACCAAATGAATTTCGATTAAATGGTCTGTCGATCATATGAAGTAGACTCATATATATATATATATATATATATATATATATATATATATATTTATATCTATGTATGCATATATATTAGATATATATATATCTATATATATATATATATATATATATATATATATATATATATATATATATATATATATATATATATATATATATATATATATATATATACATATATATATATATATATATATATATATACACACACACACACATATATATATATATATATATATATATATATATATATATATATATATATATATCTGTATAAATATAAAATTCACATTCCACAGCTTAATGACAAAGTCATCTTTTAATTTTGTAATGTAGGTTTGTGTTTTTTGTAACTGCATTAAACTTATCTTCGTGCACATAATAATCTGAAGTGAAATTCATAGGGAAAGCTGCAAAAGTAAATCAACCTGCAAAGTATATAATTTTTAAGGTAAAAAAAACATGTAAATATGGGCATAAGCCAAATTCTGATTTATTTTGCAATATAATTGCAGTTAGGTCAGCTTTTCTCCAAATTACTTGCAGCATTATGCATAATATCAATTATTTCCCATGTTTGAATAGCTCTTCTGTTATGATTATTACTATCTATGACCACTTACTTCATGCAGTTCATGAATGACTAAGCAGTCTGCCTTTATCCAGAAAAAACAGCATAAATAATAAACTGCATGGCAATGTAATTTGAAGGCATAGGTTATGCCCATTTAAATACATGTACAATGCAGTAACCTAGTAATCCATCCACAACCTCTTTTTTTTCCCCAATTTTGCACATGGAGTTGCATTTTTTTAAACATTTACATTCATCTAGAGACAATGATCACTCACATACATATGTATACATATTTACATACATTATGGGTTGGATTCTGTAAAGTTCACAGAAGCTGTTTGTGGACAGTGTAGCACACCTAGTGTGGATGCAATTCCAGAAGACACACTGAAGGCTGAATGAGTGCTTAAGTATTCAGTGTAGGATAATTAGGGTTTATATGCATGCCAGTATTATCCTAAAACACATTGTGTGAACACAATGCAACTCAAATGTGACAGATACACTGACTTCATTTTTGAAATCCTCAGCGCAAACATTACAGACAAGTGAATACTACAGATTATGGCAAAATCTATAGCAAAATGAAAAAAATATATAAACTACAACCTGCTGGAAATATACTGCAACAGGCAGCAGTGATACAAGGCATAAATGAGGCTGTGGTGCATCCTAGAAGGCAGATAACTCCCTGGACCAGATAGTCAATACACCAGCTAGGGGTGCAACCATACTGGATCTCGTCCTCACTAATATGGGAGAATGCTGCACAACCCCTACTGTAATGCCTTCCCTGGTAATGTCAGAACACAAAAAGGGCCTCCTTTGAAGTAAAAATAAAACCTGGACCTCCAGCTAAATCTGGAATATTCAGGAATTATTCGAAGTCTTTCTTCCTGCTATTAAGTGACAACTTGGCAAAATTTCAAGCCCCCATATACCCTGAGAACACTGCTGCCTATGCAAAACTGTTCACAGAAACCCTGTACAAGCATGTTAATAGCTGCATAGAGACAGCTGTACCCACCAGGAAGAAGTACAGAACTAACAAAAAACAAGCCACCCTTCTGGAATCACAAAATAAATAGACTGTATAACAGGAGGAAGAAAATCATGGGAAAAATTAGGAGGTGCAGCACCCAGCAGGATAGAAAAACTCTCAAACTAAACAAACAACTCAAAAGAAAAAAACAAAGTCTACAAAAGCCAAATTTGAGATAAGTTTGGCCTCCCAGGCCAAGGACAACCAGAAAGCATTATTTAACCATGTCCACAGCCTCAAAGGCAATACACAATTGTATGCAGAGCTCATTGTAAATGGAGTCACCTATAATAAGCCAGAAGATATGGCACACCTCCTGGCTGATAAATTCAGCTCCAACTTTACCACTCTCTCCCTTCAACCTTCATCAAATATAACTCCACCTACTGTCACTAGAGAACAGATCCTTAATGCTCTCTCTAAGACCAATAACATTGCATAAATGGATCCAGACAATATCCCAGGACACCTTCTAAATAGCAAGAATCATGACCTATCAGAGCCTCTGGAATTACTATTTAACTGTAGCCTCCAAACAGGCTTCATGTCTCATGAATGGAGAAAGGCAACAGTCATCCCTCTGCACAAAGTTGGGCCATCTACAGACCATAGAAACTACAGACCCATAAGTCTCAATAGTCTTATATGTAAAGGCATGGAAAGAATTTCCATTTGGATGATCAATAGAGATAGAGTAAACTGCCAGACACTGGACCCAACCCAGTTTGGTTTTGTTATGGGCAGATTGTGCCTACTCAACCTGATGGACTTCTTTGAGAAGGACTCCAAAACAATGGATGAGGGCAAAATAGTTTACACTGCCTACCTTGACCTGGCTGAGGTATTTCACACAATAGCCAACTTGGGCATTGCTGACAAACTCAAGAGATTAGACACAAACCTGTATGTCACCCGGTGGAAAGCCAAATGGCTCACAGACAGGACCCAGGAAGTTAGAATTAGTGAGTCCACCTCTACAAAGAGGCCAGTCACAAGTGGAGTTCCTCAAGGATCAGTCCTTGGACCACTCATTTTTGGCATTTACTTTTCAGAAGTCAAGGTTAATGTCAGTGATCTGTGGCTGACTAAATTTGCAGAGGATTGCAGATTAGGAGCGGTCATTGAATCTCACACTGACACAAATGTTCTCCAGTAGAGGCTGACACAGACAAACAACTGGTGTCAGAGCCATGGATTATAACTAAATCCCAAGAAATGCATAATAGTATCCTTTGGGAAATCATCCATCCCTGGTAAAAATCATATTGACAACACACCCCTTAGAAATGACCCAGTAGTCAGGGACTTTGGGACACACATAGATAGTAATCTAACCTTTGACCATCACATGTGAACAGTGGTGAGGAAATCATTTTATGTTGCAGAACTTATAAACAAAGATATGGCATCTAAGTCCAAGGAAGTAATTGTTCCACTGTATTCAGCATTCATCAGACATATCATTGCGTACAATGCCCCTTTGGTATGTACCTAACCAGGCATATCCAAGAAATGGCATGTCCACAGAGGTTCCTCACTAAAAGAATACAGGGCCTAAGTAAAATGTCCAATGCAGACTGCCTCAAGACCCTATCCCTGTGTTCTGTCTCCTACAGGCTTTTGAGGGGAGATCTATGTCTGACATATAGGGCATTGTCAGGCCCCACTCTGATGGACCTCTTGCATATTCACACAACAAACAGCAGCGGAATTACCCATTCTAAACACTTACACCTTGCCTGTGATATAAATAGGACCTGCTGGAGAGATGGGTTAGTCTCTGGGATACATGCCTATCTGTGGAAGAGGCTCCCCATCCATGTGAAGAAGAGTACCTCCCTAACCAAATTCAATTGCAACTTGGACATTTGGATGGGAAACCAGAAATTCATCACAGATTTAGCACCTATGTCTCGAATGGACACAGAACCTATAAATGGTTCATCAATGAGGCCCATACTTACACTTATCAAGGGTATCAGAACTTGTCATAGATTTGGGATGCTTGGCTAGGCTTAAAAAGGTTCTTGTGGTCATTAGCCTAGTAAACACCTATGAACCTACAGAGTCAGAAAAAGGCTGCAAATAAACCAGTTGTCAGACCAGGAAATAAATGGCAGATATCATCTAGACAGACAAGTGATGCAGGCTGTGCCCCACACATGTCTGAGCAGATCCTTTGAGGAACCCCCATCCTGTTGAAACTAAAGTATGTGTCAGCGTTTGTGTACTTACATCTGAGACATTCCAGAGACATATTGGTGATGCTGTGGGAGTATCACAGACAGCTGCCAGTTGTATTCTGGCAATATTTCTGGAAGCAATGTGCAGCAAGGTGGATGACTACATAGACTTCCCATTCACCCCCATGGAGCAGTGAAATGGAATGCACAAGTTCTATAACAATGCAAACTTCCCCCATGTACACTGTGCAATAGACTGCACAGACATACTATTAAGACAACAGTATATACAGATGCAGAGTGATATATAAACAGAAAGGGATGGCCATCCAACAACTGCCAAATTGTGTGTGCAGCAGATGACAGCATAACAAACATCATGGCAACACAGCCACAAAGTATCTGTGATACTGTCATTTGGAGGGAGAGTGTACTCAGGACTACATTCCAGTAAGGTGAAATTCATGAGGTATTGCTCGTAAGTACAGGAGCACAGCCAGGATGCAATCTAATGATCCCCTTCTCAACAATATCCAGTCTTACCAAAAGTCTTTTTATTCCTCACAACAGGTGATTGTTGTTACCCACTTGAGCCATGGCTAATGACCCCATACCAACTATCCAGCCCTCTACAGAGCACCTACAGCAGAGCACACACAACAATCAGAAACTTCATAGACTGGGTGTTTAGTGTTTTAAAAGGTAGGTTCAGATGTCTGGACACATCTGGGGGGTGCACTGCAATACAAACCTGAGAAGGTAGCACATATGATAATGTTGCCATGCTCCACAGCATGTTAACCTGAACACATGGCAGTCTTCCAGTTGCAGGTGTGAGTGAACTACAATACCTCAACAACCACAAATGTCTGAAGAGGACATCCTACAGGTATCGGAGTAGGGGCAAGAGGACATAGGGGACAGAAGTCATAGGTGTAGGCATTGTATGTTGCAACCACAATTGCAGGCAACATGGCACCATCTGATCCAAACATATGAGTCATAACAAGCCACATGTACATGAGCACACAGACTGAACACTGATGTTCAGGTGTTGCCCCACCAGAGCAACATAGATTGCATCTAATGGCAAGTACACACCAGATGTACACACTAAGCATCACACATAAGTGTAACATATTCCAACATGAACATATGCAAATGTGCCAAAAAACATCAACTTAAGGCACAACTGATACAATAAACTGAGTGCGTATGCATACCTGTATCACTGTATGGTAAACAATAAGGGACAGACATCAGTGCTGCACTTACATATTTGTACAATATTATAACATAAAAAAGAATACCATCAAATGAGGTGGGGCATTAACAAGGTAGAGTTGATGGCAACAGTGTTGAGGCACTCACCTACTACTCCCTGGTGTATGCCTGAAGTAGATGTTCCTTTGACTATTGATGCAATAAGCATTACAAATGTTATTTGCACTGCTCTTTCTGTAACTCAGATGTACAATCATATGAAACCATACTTATATTCATCATCCTCACCCTCTGTGGAAGTGTGCTCATAGTTAAACTCTGCTGCTGTAAATCAAACACAGCAATACATGAATACGCATGCTGAAGCAATATGCAAACCCAGGCATTGAGTGTCACAATACTCATTCCTGTACTGAACATAAAAACATGCATGCCCATCCTGGAACTCCAGCTTCAACCCAGTAGCAAAAAAAATTGTGATGTCTTCAGGGGGGTTCAGTGGTGATCCACCACTGGTTGCATCCCTCAGTCTCTCATAATGTGTCACTCTGTTGTCTGCACAAATTATCATGTCCAAGTATTGTCATCTACAGGCCTCACAGGATCAGTCATGGCCTCCAACTACATTGATCATATTGGTGAAGTCCGTCCAGCTTTCATTTCTTCACACACTATCTCCTAAATGGTCTAAGAGTCTCCTTCCGTGTTGGTGGCAGCATCAATTGTGATGTCATTTAG